>NW_018480042.1:142366-148254 GCF_002113885.1 Mizuhopecten yessoensis | reverse complement strand
GGAGGGGGGGAGGGGGGTGACAGAGAAGGGAGACAATTCAGTGAAAGGTGAGAGAATATACAGCTCTATGGTAAGTTATACAATAAACAACATCAACACATGCATTTTCAGAAGTTAATTTTACTACTCATAAAACTCCTATAAGACATCTTTACTTATATATTGATATTTGTTACTCTTACACCAAGACTAATCAGCACTCTTCTTTCACCTACACACACTTACAGGTCCCTAATCTGTTAACGTTATTTGCGTAAATTTTACTTTACAATATGTCGTGATTTAATTGCAAGTCGGAGGAAATTACAATGTTTCATTGGTGGTAAACAAATGTCTGTTCATACACCACCTTAAGGAAATATGAATAAAATAAATGTAACAAATCACATATACCTGGTGAATATTGTAGGGACCTGCTGAGAATTTGTGTCGGCTATATTTGGACCTAAACTAAGGTGTTCAGAGTAATTTTACACGTATCATCATTAGGGGGTGGCATTTTTACCAATAGTCTATCTAAAGCCCCTAAATGTGTAAAATTACTCTGAACACCTTAGTTTAAGTACATATATAGGTGTAACAAATTCTCAGGTCCCTATGTTGAATACTACTGCATGTAGTAACACAGCAAGATTTGAGGCAATGCGTACTTTGTAAAAAGTTTTATAACTCATGTGACTGACAGTACAAAATGTCGTACAATGTATTACCCAGAGTTTTTGTTCCTGCGACTCATTGGTCATCGGTCACTATCAACTGATCAACTGATCAAATAATCAAAATTTAAACAAGAATCGGTTTCAAACTCCACATTTTTTTTACGTTTCATACATGTCATAAATTGATGTTAATGTCGTTTTTGTAAATTTAAATCAACATTTTACATTTAAACTGCTACACTGTAATCATAAATTTTCATCAGAGTCCAAAATGAATATTTTGAAATTCTGGAGTAACATGTAACACTGTTTTCATTTACAGGAACTTGAACAGTACATACACTTACAAACAAGATGGATTATATACAAAAAAAATATCTTTTCAACATTGAGACAATATATGTACTATAAGGTGCTGATTAGCTTAATTATCATCATCAGACTTTCTCAAAATAATACATATGTACCTGTAATGAGATTATACAAATATTAGATTTAAGTATTACCTCAGTCACCTGTCCTTACCTGACATTCTTTGGGTAAAAACGTCATGTACACCAAACGTAATTTATCATCATAGCATTCAATAACAAGCACATATTTAAAGCTGTTGATATTTCAAAAAATGATCTCATTTTAGTGGTGTTTCTTCTTTCAATCAGTGATTCTCAATTGCCAGATTATAAGTTTCCAGCAAGTACAGTATTAAATTAAATCAAAAGACTTGCATTTTTAAATGGGATCAATGCAAAATAATTTCCAATTTCTTTTTCATAATGTCACTTTGGATTGGCGGAATTTTTTCAAAAACTGCGATACTGATTTGGTCTCTTCCAAATATTCTTACAAAACTCCTTATGAAGTTTGAAGTTTTGTCAATTGTCAATTATTCATACATACAATGATGAAAGCTGAGAAAAGTTTTTTTCTTTATTTTTCTTTAAAATGATGATCAAATGCTTGGAGTGCTAAAATTTGAAAGCACTTTAGTAAAAGCATTTTTACAATGGGAACGTACTGTTGGTTTGTCACTAGAGTAACGTTGCAAACACAAATCAATTCTACTAATATATAATAAGCCTTGTACCACACTAGTCTACACAATACAAACTAATTCATAGCTTCTAAATGAAAAACTGGTAACATTTCCAATGAACACCTACTCAATGAAGATTCTACCCTCTCTTTAATCTAAAATTTAATACTTAACCTATTGCCAGTATGTATGTACCAGTTTAGTTGTTATTTTAAAGCAGAACAGCATGACCGTTAAAGATCCCCGTACCACTGCCAAAAAATGAAACTGTATATGCATTCAAAACTTATCCAGCATGACTATAGCCTTGACAATTCGTTTTTGAAAAGAAAAGAATACCTTATGGCACTTTTATGAAAANAGGAAAAAAAAAAAAAAAAAAAAAAAAAAAAAATTGAGTGTAAAATATTCTGCAAGGCCAGACCAGGATTCGAACCCTGGACTTCAGATTGTTATATCATCGCTGGTTCAGATACCTGGAAAACGGAAGTGTACCAGCCTACTTGTGCTACAGCTACGTATACATGTATATCCAAATGGAAGTTAAGAGGAGGTTTCTGTATAAAACAAAAATGGCAGTACATACAGTGGGACAGGGATCCTTAAGGAAGTTAAGAGGAGGTTACTGTACATGTATATAACAAACATTGCAGTGCAGTGGGACAGGGATCCTTAAGACAAGATATGTCCAACATTATATTTGATTTACTATAAACATCCTTTCAATCGAATTATTTAATAATATGTAATAGAAGACGCAGTTCAGACATAGAAATATTTCTAATCTAATTCATATCTTTTATATAGAGTATCATTTTAAATTTTGATATCTGACTAAATTATTATCCTTAAATTGATATATATATAAAGAGATGTTAATACTAGCAAGTACAAAGCAAGCCCACACCTGTACACCAAATCTGACTAGAAGCTAAATTAAGTCATAAATACATGTACATAAGTCATGAATGTGGGCACATTTTATCATCTTTGTGGGGGGGGGGGGGGTATTGTTTTAGCTTCGTAAATGTTAAGGAAAATAAAAATAAAATGACTATGCTGTCATCACTTCAATAGAAAGCTCGTTGAAGCTAGCCTTATCAGGGCGGTTTTCATTGATCCCATTCCGAATGGTTTGACCAGTTGGACCAAAGTTGTTCATTTGATGTTGTTTTCTGGCAAGCCTTGGGAAAGACTTCCAAAGCCTGCATTAACATTTGCAGGTCCAACAGGTTTAATCCCAGAAATAGTATGTTTACAGGTTGGTCTGCATAAACGAACAGGATGGAAGTTTGTGTAGCTCTGTAAAATTGGTACACTTACCTACTGCTTGGTTCAGGATTGACTAGTGAAGGTAAAAATAGTTTATCCACTACAGTGAAGTTATAATTTTTAATATACTAACACTTTTCCATATTTCACTGGTAAATAGTTATTAAAGTAGCATTTATAAGTTATAAACATAAATAAATCTTTCATGTAAAACGATTATTTTGATGACTAAAATTTTAAGGGACTTTAAAACTTCTCATTCAAATATTCAATAAAATATTAAAAAACATAAAATTGGAAATGGAATTTGTTGAAGACATCACAATTACATTATTTATGAATATAATATCTGTATTTATGTTTTCAGCAAAACAAACATGAAAGACACATATGATTAGGGAACTAACATTCCGTAACAAGTGAAATGTTTCGCACAGTATAAAACACATCTATACATAGCAGTAGAATGGGAACGCGTCGTACATTTGCAGGTACACCCAACAATTGACATTAAGATTCAATAACAGGAAGGCAGATAGATAATGAAAAAGGTTGATTATGTAATTAAGTTAATTGCACTTTGATTCAGAGTATCACAAAAAACAAGACACATGTACATGTAGATGAAACACTTAATGTAGAAATATCACAGGAAGGATAAAGGAATTATAGGATATAGTAAAGATTGATCACATGATATTTTGAGCTCTTAAAATGGGTTTATAACATATGTCAGGTAAAAATAGGTTTATAATATGTCAGGTAAAAATATAACTATATATAATTAATAAAGGTTGAAATTAATCAATAGAAAAATAATTTCTCCTAAACAAATTCTGTTGATCTACTTTTCCATGATATACAATATTTAATGCATAAGAGATAATTAAATAAATTATAGCTCTAATTAATTTACCCTGATTTGATGTTTAACATAAAAAAGGCTTATAACAAACCACAAGGGACAAAAGAAATTCATTAACGCTAGACAAAATTTTGCTTAATATTAAAATTAACATGTCATCTCCTGGTTACGAATATAAACTCATAAAATACATGTATGAGTTTGTTGTAGGCCAAAATTTGCTATAAGCATCAAAGTTTGTAATATATCCATTTTGCTGTTTACATATATACATTTTTCACTTCCTGTCTGTTATTCCTCTTTGTAAAAGAGTTCTTTGTTTTTGGCCTCTAGTTCTCTCTCATACAATCCGTCATCTTCGTCCTTTGCCAGCCATTTCTTACAAACAAACTGACACGTTTCGTACAGTGGTACCTTAAATACCAATTCCTTTTCTTTAGGTTTTCCCCTCCCCTTTTTGCTTTTCTTTCCTTTTCGATCTTTCCTTCTGTGATCAGTATCATCATCGGATGATTCCTCCTCACTGGATGACTCAGATGAATCGGAACTGGACGAGTCGGAACGTTTCTTATTTTTCCTTTGTGTATCCCTGGAAGAACTTTTACTCTGAGTCGAGCCTCTTCTTAAAGAGCGTCTGTTTTCCGGTAACTGATCTTCTTCTTCTGAACCTCTCCTGAGAGCACTGCCGGGACGGTTTGAAGAAGAGCTCTTCCTTTTTGAACCTCCGCCTTGTGTGACAAGATCTTCTTCAACAGAATCTCTCCTGAGAGCACTGCTGGGACGGTTTCCCATGCTTTTCATCCCATCTTCTAAGGAATCCATTTCATTTTGTTTCTTTTTCGACTGTCTTTTCTTCATTTCCAGTTTGACCTTCTTCAGATATTTTTGCTGCTCTGCTCGGTGTATTTGACGAGTTATCTTGATCTAAAAATTTCAAAAAGAAATCAACATCATATGCACTTAAATCGTTGACAATGACAGGTCTTTTGTTAGATTTTCAACTAAAGTTTAAAAATTGTGACCATTTTGTCTTTTTTGGTTACATTGATGAAAGGAGTGGTAAAAGTAAGGTACGAGATGGTTTTAACCCTTAAGATATCCAAACTATCTTAATTAAATGTCAAGCAAACAATTTCTAAATTCATTAATGAAGACATGTGAGTAAAAGGCGAAAAAGTTCAATTAGCATGAAAGAATTCTGGATTCACATATATAGGAGCTAGAAAAATAATTATAACGCCAGGGTTTTGGCTTTTTTTGAAGAAATTTTAGAAATTCCTCCTGCATTAATTTGATTCATAACTTACAAAGTCTAAGAACCATCCAGCCCCCACTCCAGTGTTGTCATGGCCGACCAAAATCTTAGTCATGCTTCCTACATCCACAGCCTCCACCTGCGACAGAAAATAAATGTTTTATCAGAACCAAGGGACATAACTCCATTAATCATAATTGGATAACCTTATTCAAATGTTTATGGTAATTTACTTTTTCATGAAATCTGAAAGTACGTACTGTAATCACCTAAACAAAAATATATAATTACATTTGCTCTGCATCCTTCCAATGCAATGCATTGAGAAGGCAAATGTTGCTGTGAGACTGAGGGCTACATTAGCACATCCCGGTTGAAACGGTATGTGGCGCAGAAACATTCCGCAATAAACGAACACACTTGGACCGTTCTATAAGCAGAGCTAAAATTGCACAGTTTCGGAGAATAAAAAACAATGTATCAAGAATATTATGCCCTTCTTTTACGCGTCAACTGAATTACATAACGTATCTTAAAACTACATTTGTCTTGACATTGTTTATGAAAGAAATAACGCAAACTAGCAATAGTCAGCATTTTAGTTTTGGTCAGGTACGTCTGGACCCCTCAATCTGCATGTGCCAAATTTTCCTGAGGTCAGTCTCGGTCCAGATCTGTGCCTGCATGTCATTTTCTTAACAGGTTCAACCGTTTCAACCGGATACGCAAATGTACCCTATAACACTTTTACAGTGGCATATCCTGAGGGGTTTTGGGGGCTTCAGGACACACACACACCCC
>NW_018480042.1:0-142287 GCF_002113885.1 Mizuhopecten yessoensis | reverse complement strand
CCCCCCCCCCCTGGAAATTTAGAAAAAAAAACCAGATAGATCTGTGGATCCGCCACTGTTTTACATTTGCTAATATAATGTCATCAATCTCTTTTGTGATGTCATCAATTTCATTGTTGTCAACACTTAATTTGCTGTTCAAAGAACTGTTCAAAATACCTAAATAAAGCATTACTCTATCAAAATGTAAATATAAATAATGAATCTTTTTAGCAAATATTGTTATGGTCTTTGCGCTGACAAACCTATATAAAGCCCTTCCCCAGCTTTATTAAGTTTGTCATCAATAGCAATGTGTGTTATAGGATCATAATTAACCATGTAATTTGCAAAAAAACATTGCTTAAATGAAGGTAAAAGCAAATCTGATTACGCACGCAGTGTGATTTCAACCCGAAAATCTTCAGATTATTACAAGACAGTGTGATTAACAATAGTCTATTTTTCTTTTTGAGATTCGGAGCCATTTAAATGTAAACTGTTAAAACTAAATATAACAACACTGATGCTGACATCAACAGTGATGTTACAAGGTGTCAAGATTATTCTCTTGATTTTCAACAATCATCTCGATCAAATTTCTGCCAATTTCAGTTGTTAATCCAGATATTTCTAGATAAGAATCTCAACTAACATTACTGTGTTGTCAAACTTTTATATCTTACCGTGAAATCATCGGTCATATTCTTTTCAAAATTGTTCTTTGAGTCGTCTAACATGAGTTTCTTGGTAACACCCTTTTCACCGTGAATCTTGACGAAGACATTCGCATCTGTCCCTGCATACCTGACGTTGCCCGTCTTCACCGTGATCTGGTATGTAGTGCAGGCCCCTGTTTAACAGTAAACATAAGCTACGGTAACATCTTAATCAAATAATTAAATTAAAAATTATATTAAAAAAATTGTGACTTCAAAATTCTGTTTCTCCAACTATCTCCTTATACATTCATGTAATTTCTTGCTTAAAAATATACATAAAGGATACCAAAAGGCTTGTAATTTGGAAGATATAAAAACTTGTCTCATTCTCTTTATGTTTGGGACTGATTTAAGGAATAAACACTGTTTTTTTATTCATTTAAACATTCTAGATGCATTATTTAGTTTTCAAATTAGAAAAAAATGTATTTTAAAATCAACTTCAAAAATTGAGAAGTGGAAACTTTGCTGTTTTCTCAGAAGAAAAAAAAGAACCAAATTACACTATATTATTAAAATTTTCATTTCAAAATGTATGTATATATGTATGTAATTTTTGAATGAAAAAAAAAATTAGTGTAGAATAACTGTTATTTATAAGAAAAGACACTTTTTTAATTTGAAATATGGCAGGGTGTATCATGCAGAAAATGTTCATCAAATCATAATTGGATCATATCATTATTTGGAAAAATACTTCTATATCCTAAACCAAAACACCACGAAAAAAAAAAGACATAAAAAGTTATACAGTAACTTGAGAGATGTTGTCTTTAAAAATTAATCAATGAAGAATTAATTGTGCACTCAGTTCAAATCTAATTATAATCGATGGAAATGTAAAATTCATCATCAGTAATACTTTTAATAATAAAACTACACTAAATGAATATAGTGTAATCAAGTTTTCTTTCAAATTTTGAATGTATATAGGTATAATTTGAAATTAAGTAATTCCACAGAAAGATGGATAAACTTGATATCTCATAAGATTTTCCAACAGCTTCTTTATTGAGTTTAATTTTACAAAAACAAACAAAAATGATCCTAATGACATGCAGAAAATTGAAATGAAATAAGAGAAAGTACAGGTAAAATCTAACGATAAATCAAAATTAGGAATTAACATTAACGACATGCACTAATACCATCTAACAGTTCAGAATCAACAATATTTGTTCCATACAAATGAAGAAATCACTGATACATATACCATAATCTACAACATCAGAATCAGACACCAGAATTTGCATGCACTTTAATTTGTATGCAGATTTTTACATACAGCCGATATGTACATTCTCTATTTGATATGAATGACATAATCTTTGTCAGTCCAGGCATGATGAGCTGTACTAAACTGTGATGTATATCTGTATTCCCAAGATCCTAAAAAAAACTCATGTGTATTGACTATTTATTCCCCAATCCCTCAATCCAATCCTCCTTATTCTATTTACGAAATTCGGTAAAATACATCTTATAGTGATCAGAAAATAATAGACAAGATTTGGAATTTTTGTTTTAAAAATGAAACATTTGCTTGTAACTGTAAATAAGAATTTCATTAATTAGTAAATCACGTTTTAAAAATTCTGATCTACTAAAACGATCAATCCAAAATGAAACAAAAATAAAAGTAAAAATCTATCTATAACTAGTCACAGGTACTTGGTACAACAAAGGAACACAATACATTATGACATCTTTATTCCGTCTTTGCGTATTGCAGAGTTATCTTCTCTTGGGAGCAGGTATTGATTGTTACGTCACTTGTTTGTGTGAGAGTAACGTCATCAATTTTTGAGAAAACGACGTAATTTTCTCGCACAAACCAATGACATAACAATCAATACCTGCCCCCAAGAGAAGATAACTCTGCAATACGCAAAGACGGAATAGCTAGTGCCTATACAATCTACAAAACAAGGATTTGTCGAAATTACTTTTCTGTTGAACTGGAGCAATAGTGCCTGAAATAGAAACATTTTACACTACAAATATTTGTCACAACATGTGTTACTTTACCAAGACTTCAAAACATCAGTTCTATACTCTTCAGCTAATTATTTGTGATCAACATCAACAGACTTAAGTCCAAGGTGACTGGCATTGCATTCCATGACAAACAATTTGAATGTTGAATCCCGTTCACGACACAGGGGCTTGTTAATTGTTTTAAATGTTTTTCTTCACAATATATACAACTCAATACACAATATATGTAGAGTGGAACTATAACTTTCATCTGACCCTATAATAGTCCTTGACCTTTGAAACAGCTTGTTTTATTGATATATGCTGTGATAATTCTTATTGGAAAACCAAGAGATCTGTCCCTTGAAACACTGTTTGGACAGTAGAGCTACCAGAGTAGTGGTTTGTGATACTCCAGCACTATTCTATGTTTAATGGTATAAAGTATTAAGATTCCAAAAAGAACATTACAAGCCCCTGTGTTCCATCCTCCAAATCCAAAGGTTCCGTTCTCAGTGTATACGTATGTTCTCTGTTCCCCTGGAATTTGTCATTACAAAAATGAAAGCTTGCAGTTATAGTTAAATTGGTTTCGGGTATAACACCCTGACCAATGGCTAGGCTGCATACCAATCCTTTGAAGATTATATACACAGAGGAGCTATGCCCAACTTCAAAACCTGTTGATTTTACCGCTACGCTGCCGGAAAATTCCTTTAGACATCGGAACAGTCTACTTGAATTTTCCCCAGAGTGATGCATAATAAAAGAACCTTCAATTTTATCGTGACATATTCCAAGAGTACACTGAAGATTTCTGATCCATCAATCATGACATTGTAAACATCTTAATACTGTAATAAATACAATTATACAAGATGAGCATTTATAACAGATCTAGTCTAGGAACACTTTACTAACACGAGGGATCCATAACCAAGGTGTTAAAATGTGTTGATCGGCACAATGGGTGTAAGGGATGTAGTTGCAGACATATTTTAGCAAAAATACTCGTGACAATTTTTTAATTATCGCACACTTCCATTTTGCAAATCTTTTTCCAGAAGCTGTTCTTTTTTTCTAATACTTAAATATATATATATATCTATCCACTAAAATAAACAATATTTAATACCAGATCATCATTGAAGGAATATCAAAAAGTTAAGTTTTAAGTTTGTTGGGCAAAATTGATTTCTCGGAGCAGTATTGTATGAAATTTTCTCATAACATTCATATTTTTCATACAACAGATATAGTTACAACAATATTTTAAATAACTTTTCCTGGCTTAATCCTCCTAGACATCTATTTTTTTTGGTTTCCAGAACGAAATATTTTAACATTAATTTCTCATTCTTTGAATGAGTAGAGCAAGTTTATGGTACAATTTTTTTTCTAGAAAGCAATCAGATCTTCAATCAGGTTTTACATTGTATAAATTCATTAAAAATAATTCAGTAACTGTTTCTATACTTTTAAACTTCACCATTAAAAGAGACACAGTCTGTGATATCTTAGATAAATATAATAATCCACCAACAAAACCTCGTGATATATATAAACAGGACACTGCAATAGCTATAGTACAGACAGAGTTCAATCAATTTGGTTAAAGTTAAATATCTATAGATAAAGCCTAAGTTTAACATGTTATATACAGAAGCATGGAGATGTATTAATGCATAAATAAATTGTGAATAAACAGAAAAAAAATCCAATACTAACTTATTTATACTATACTGAAGATGAATCCCTTTAAATTAATATTAATATTAAAATTTATTTTCATCCCTAAAACAATGCGTCTATTTAAAACAAAGTCGAAATACTATTAAAAAGAAAAAGAATCTTAAAAGTTCAAGAAATATCATTAAATATTTTTTACAAGATACAAGGACAAAAATTTAAATGGGACAAAAATTCCTTTTACACTGCCATGTGACAGTCCATTTACATTGAACACTTACCAGAAGAGAGTTCTTTTGGAAGGAATTTCTGCGCCTTGATGTCGCGGTACAGTTTTCCGTCTCCAACATCTTTACCGATCCACCCATTGTATATAAAGTAGTACTTCTGAGTTCTATTGATGTTGGAGAAAATCTCGATCTTCAAGAGAAAAACAGTGGCAAATCAGTATACAATCTACAGTATAGGATTAATAAAGAAAAAAACGACATCACATGTAATATTTTTGTGGTAATTTAGCTAAATGCTTTTAGCAGAATAAAATATAATTTTCTAATTTTGCTTATACAGAGTAGATGTTGTGTAACAACATTTCAGAAAACCTATGTTTCAACAAAAATCGTAACATGATGACAAAAAGGTAACAATTTTCGATACACTGGAAATAAATTGGTTAGTATATATAAAGCTGTAATTTTTCATGGCGTAGAATGGGTAATTTGTTTTTCTAATTTTGTGACAAAATCTTTTCAAAGCACAACATTCAACACCTATTGAAAATGCTTTCTGTGCAATGAATAACAAGCATGAAGCAAAACTTAGTGGGTGGCATTCCATGAAATATAAACCCGGCGAATATATTCTAGTTTCTTATCAATGAGATTTACGTCTGCAAATCAATGCAGTAGTTAAAGAAATGATAAAACTCATAAAAAATTGTTCACTTTTTACTTTTTGATTAAAAAACGATGGTAACAGTTACCATGCAAAAACCAATATCCAAATCATTTGATAATCATGCTTTTTGGATGTGATTTAATTGTCAGGCACAAAGTGATTGAGTGACTACCTTTAACATGTAACGTGAATTCATAATCCATTGATCACATGCTAAGTACATACCTTCAAATCTAGAATTGATGGCTGTTCAATGACATTTTAATATCATAAATCACTGTGTTTTTATACAAGGTAAGCTTTCTCTTTTAATGTTTACCTAAAATCATGTTTTGGTGATGGTATATAGGTACAGATATATAAATAAATGTTACAACAATTTAGCATATCAACACCTGTATTAATCAAATGTACAAAAAAAGCTGTTCAAAAGCAGCAAATCTTGCCTATTCCAAAATGATGTTCAAAATTAATTTAAGTTTTAAGTCCAAAACAGGCAAATAATATCAAATCATTGAATTTGGTGTTTTTTTGCTTGCTCACAATACATCAATATTTGCAATCCTGGGGAACTTAAATACCAAATATCAGTACACTTATACAAGTACTTAAGGACACTAATATACAAATATATTAACAAATTTATCTATATTCATTATCAAAAATTATGTATTAGGAGAGCTTCTTTATATCTTACAAAACCTCAATACCCTCAAAATTAAGGGAAAACTAGAAAATGTCTGTAAGACATAAATGCCCCTGCTCATGGATGGGACGGGACGGACAGAACAGGACGGGACGGTATGGGACGTGACTGGACGGATATGGGCAACACTATATGCCCCCCCCCCCCCATTTTATGGCGGGGGCATAAAAAACAATTCTTTAGAAAAAATTGAATTCAACATATATTATTCACAAACTATAGACTCATACATCTTATAGATATATCTTTTTGGAAACTTAATGTCAAGGTTCCCGTAACTTTGATTTTAAAACAAACAAATCCAGATAAGATTTTAAGTCGTACATAAAGGATCCTAAATGAGTTTTCATTTCATATGAGATTTTATGAAACGAGTCTCGCCAAGGCTCGCAAAAATAAAAACTTTGAGACGAGTTTCATAAAAGCTCATATGAAATGAAAACAAATTTAAGTTACTTTTTATCACATAACTCAGAAAACTTACATTTTGACAGGTTTTAAAGCCAAAATGTAGAGGGCTTAATCAAACGGAGACAGCCATTTTGTTGCGCCATCGATTTCTGACTGGCACAGCCAATAAAAAAAAGGCTCCAGGGTATATTACACTAGTGACATATATATGTAAAAATATTACACGGGTGAATTCACTGGATAACAGGCCGATTATGTGATAAATGTATATGGTATATAAGTACTTACGTTGCTGAGATGCCAACTAGATGCAAAACCTTTGTCATCATGTTCAATCCTAGAACAAAACATAAGGAGATAGATAAGTAATTCATAGATAAAAAAAACAGCATGACTGACTTTAAAAGATATAGGCTGTTCCGAGTGCTAATTTTAGTCTATTACTAAGAAGTTGTACATGTATATCTATAAATGTATAAACTTTGGTCCCCAATTGGCCACTATTTCATTTTACAAATAAATATTTATTAAATGGATACTGTTACATTATTTTGATGTCTTTTCAAAATTTTACTGCAAACAAGTTTGTCAGTTGAAAATGCGAGTACCTCAAATGTGGTTTTTTTTATATTACCATTATTTTCTTAACAAACACTATAAAACAAAATTCTTTGTTACAAGTTTCGACTTTTTTGAACAACAGATATATCTTAACTCACAATTACACAAGTTCACAATGAATTATTGGTATATGAAAATGGAAAATTATATTAAAAAAAACCCAACATATTTTCTATTGTTTTTCATACCTAAGCCTCTTCAGATCTCCCAAAGATGGCATGGCTACCACAAATGTGTCAGTCTTTCCTTTCTCAAATGCCTTCTTGCCTGACGATTTGTCCACCAGGAGTATTTTCTTACTCTCGCCCTCCGTTCCGTACAGTGTGACAAAGATGTTAGCATCAGTCCCCGCCATCATTTTCTTACCAGTGCTCACCGTTATAACATACTCTAAATGAGAAGATTTTTAAAAAAAATATTATTTTTTTACAGAATTTTCTCAAATCCCAACTTCTATCATTTTTTTGCACCAGAGTACATTTCATATATCTAGTTTTTATGTAAGTTTTCGTTTAACATGTTGTTTTTTGGAACATTGTTTTCCATTGTATTTTTATGTTGTCTAATTCTGATGCAGTGAGGTTACCTCCCCTTCATATCGTTTTATTTGAATCGTCATTGAAATACACTGATCCGAGCCCAAAGATGTAAATTAATGCTGAAAAAATTGTTTTGGATAGTTTTGTTGGAAGCTGGTTAAAGTTTCAGTTTCAAACTGACTGATGATCAATAACTAATTGATTACAAGTGGCCTCTCTGTCATATAGTTTACAAATATTTCAGCAATGGTTATAGAAGTTCTTTTTATAATAATACAATGTTACTGTAAGTTACTTTTTACCAAAACTTTAAACATGGAAACAACATTTACCGGTACACAGATTTAAACAAATGTGAATAGAAACAATTCAATATTTACAACTATCCCAGGGGTGCAGAGAGCATAAGTGCATGGACGTAACCCTGGAGTATCAAGGACGATGACAACAAGGTTTAAGATATTGTTGTACACATGTTCCTTCATATGGGTGCCAGTGACATAAGGCTATAGCTAGTCCATTTCCAAGCGCTGCCTCTGCTAGGAGTCATACCCGAGACTATATATTACCATAGTCCAGTACTATTACTCTAAACACATGATTGGTCATCGGCCAAACGAAAGTCCATGGTTGAGGACTGTGAGAAAATACATTACCTTCCTGAGCAATCTGTTTCTCCTTCGCCATCAGATCTCGTTTGGTGCAGTAGTCCGGGATGTGTAGAGACAGCCAGTTCTTACAATAGAATGTCCACTCATGTCTGGTCTTCATATCCGTGACGTTGATTTTCTCTAAATACCACGAATGGTTTTTTGCCAAACCATCATGCTGTCAACATAATCAAAATATCAATCACAATAAAAGTACTGGTAAATATCCATTTTTACAAATAGTTATTTTCTTAAAGATTTGAATTTGCTAAAGGACCATAATTAAAGATACAGAATGTTTCTTTAGAGGTGAACCAAAAATGTTTTCACAAACCAACTTTTTTTGTGTAAGTGTGAGAGCAAATAAATCTGATCATTTTGAAATAGCTGAACCAAACCTAACAATTAGACAATAAGTTACACAACAGCTATATGTCTATATGGTTCCAAGTTCAAAATGTAAAAATGCTCCATCCTCTGCAATAAAGTAAGAATGTTAATTACACAGACTAAAATTGGAAGCATTTTGAAAGCTTACCTCAATTGTGAGCATACGTAAAACTCCCAACCTTGGCCCCTTTAGGAAAAATGTTTCTTTTGTGTTTCTCATGAAGCAGAAACTGGATGACCCTCGAACTTTAGTCAACTTGGTCTTGTCCAGAACCTCCTTGTCCCCAACAATCGTAATGAATACCTGAAATGATTGTTCAAACAGCACATGTTCAGTCAGGTGAAATTTCTGATGAAAAATCTCAAAAATAGCTCAGTCTTAGAATTAATACTTTTATGGTATCCAGATAAAAAAAAAATGACTTATTTTGCTCTTAGCATATTCAGTAGCCTTACATTAGCGGTTGTTCCGGCTAAATCCACGTCGCCTGTGTACACATCAACTTTGTATAGATTTTCATGAATAGGTATCCTTTCTTCTTCTTCGTATTTCTTCTTCACTCTCGGACGGGGAGCGATATATTCTATTTTAGGAAGGGCTGTCACTGGGCGTTTCTTCCTCTGATAGGTATCAAAACGGAAAGACAAATATTAGGATTTACCATGAAAACGAGAATGTATAAGTTCCTTTTCGTTCAAATAATGATATAAATGATTTGTTTTTAAAAATTACAATTACAATGTAACAGTAATACTAAAAATAATAGCTAGACAGAAGTTTCATGAAAATGACTAAATGAAATTCGCTAAATGAAGTTTTTTCATAGAGATAACGAAAAATCTCAAATTCAGGATTTTTTCTTTAAATTTAGGAACTCCCTTAAATAAAGGAATGTTTGTAAAACTGGAGCCAGACATTGAGAAGTTTAATCTTTGAATATGCATCTCTTTTGTTGATAAAAGGTACTGACCTGCAGCAACATGTGCCGTTCGTGTTCTTCCATTGTAGAGCAAAAATAACAAAATTTGTTGACATATTTTCCTGAAATAAAAGAAGAAATAAAATCTTATTAGGACTGATACTGAAACATGACAAACAACTAACAGTATCTGTATTGTTCATGCTAACTCCTAAATGTGAAAATCAATTTAAAATTGTCATGCAGTCATTATCATTGTGGCTTTATTTAGAGTTGAAAGTAATATTCAATGGTAGAATAAATTAAAGTGCATGTACAATGTAAAAAAAAGCGTAATGACGTCCTTAGTTTTACCAATAGATTTGACTGGAATAAATTTATTTTAATGATAAAAAGGTAAAAAAGAAAATCTATATTTTTGACAGTCCTTATTTAAGAATTGACAAATTCTGATATTGAACACAATTTAAAACCAGTTAATATCAAAATATCAAGGTTAACAAAATTTTACATGCATGTATTTGATGTTTACAGAAGAAAGACATAAATATATATGTTATAAAAAAGATCATTATTGCATATTATATCTGAGCCTTCAAAAACCATCAAGACGTTTCATCTTGTCCCAAGCATCCTAGATACTTCCAGGGGTTATGCTCATTTATACTCTATGAATCCCTGGAATATGTATAATGGTAAAATTGAAGGCACAAATTAAGCTGATGATAGCCATTTGATTGGTCTCAGGTAAAAAAAACACCTGACCAATTAATTGCTTGGGTTATTCCTGCCCTTTGAAGATTACAAAGGAGCAAAACCTGATTTCAGAGTTGATCAATTTTACTGTCACGCTATTGCGCAATATTTTTGACGTACATTAATGGATCAAACTAGTCTATTTGTATTGTTCATAAAGTGGCACGTGAACAGAACCTTGGATTTTGACATGACATATTCCAGGGGTGCTGAGAGCGTAAGTGAGCGTAACCCCTTGAGCATCTTGTTAACAATATATAGTACTTAACACTTTATATCTGATTATGACATTGTACTATAGCAATCATGATCAGCAGAGACTATTTTCCAATGTTTTTAAAAAAAGAATGAACAATTTGGAATTATCGTTTGGAATATGTCTGACAGCTTGATAATGTTGCAGCAACTACATTTCTTTTTATTAAATTTTGATAAGCACCCTCTTCAGCTAATTTTTAAGAGCCCTTGTCACTCATTACAGAGAATATGACATAAATCATATAAGATTTGTAATGCATTAACCTTCGTTGTGTGACACCACAGATTCTGTTTCCATATCATCAGAATTGATTAATCCTGGCTTCCTGAGATTGTCCAGCACCGCGGAACTAGTGAACATCACATTGGTGTCGTGCCATGAAGAACGGACTGGCTCTTTGGCAGCTGTAGAAGACAAAACATTGTATTCCACAAAAATAACGGATTGTCTACATTGTACAGGGTCTGGCGACAGTATAAATATCCAATGTTGCCAAAACATGTAAAAACATAAAATCACTTAAATTGTCGGACTCTAATCTTACATTATTTGTTGTAAAAATGTTTTAAGTTTCAGTCTAGATTCAGAGATCAATACAGGAAAAGAAAGTTAGAACTTTTTTTTGTATACAGAGGGAAATATGCACTGTAGGCGAATGAACCACTGGCGTGAAGGGTGCACATGATCGCAGGCCAGAGCCAAGGGAGAGATTACGATATGAGTGGGGGCATTGATGACATCTTTGATTTTTGTTTCCCAGTGTTCATTTTATAGACGCTTTGAATCAAACAACCGATTGGCAATAGAATAAATATAATATTGTATACTGTAAACAGGGTCAGCCGTAAACAGTGTTGTACAATATCAGCCATGACATCACGAACTCAGCAGACATCAATCTGTCAAAAGGTTTAAATCGGTTGTCAGGGCGCAGAGGAAACTCTGGCTAATGCACTAGAATCTTATTCTGCTTGTCCCGCATTGGCATTAATTTTTTGTATCTATAATGTTACTGATACGCACATAAACATGTATATAGTGTAGAAGAGTGTCTGGGACCAAGTAAAGGAGGGTGGCTACAATAACAATAAATCATGTTCATGTATCAATACCTTTTTTCATCGGTATAGCCTCGTCTGTTTGCATTACGAATTTCATTCTTGGTCCTTTTGTATTCATGGATTCCTTCAATATCTCTTTATTGATGTTTGTATTGTGACACAAGGCCTGGAGATCGTCCCCGAACATCTTTGTATCAAATGTGCCCGCCCAGGTATCAACATACCGCTGGTTTGGCTGGTCGAAATCTACTGATGTAGGCCGATGTCGGCGTCTATGAACGGCTTCATGGCGGTCCATTATCTAATCTGTAATCCCAAATACTCAACGAATGGTTCAGAGGTTTTTATCTTTGTTAATGTTATAAGTTTCGTCACGAAATACGCTGATTTTCACTCGCATGTCATGGACTGTGGTGATGTTGCCACCATCTTGTTTGTTGTTACCACAGGAACTTCTGCCAGAAGTGAGTCGTGGAAACCGGGGGCACCTGTTGTCGTAAAAATTTACATAAGTCTGGGTTCCTCACCTGCCATTGCTTCATTTATTCTTTGTTTACATAAAGGTCCGGCAGTTCCCATTTTTCAACATATATTAAAAATAAGACACAATAACAGGTTAAATGTGTAAAGATACGATTTATGTTTTACTCATATCACGTACTTAGATAACTAATCTAATTCCGTGCTCATATGATTAGCCCGAGTTTCCTCTTGCCCTGACACCAGGCTTAGACATTTTGACAGAAAGATATCTGGTGTGGGTCAAAATGTCTAAGTCTGGTGTCAGGGCCAGAGGAAACTGGGCTAGCATATGATAAAATATCAAAAAGAAAAAGAAACAAGGTAAAAAAAAACCCATTAAAATGAATAGTACAACAGTTAAGATAAATAATTAATGATAATTCGAGGCTCTTATATACCGCTTTATCACATTACCTAGTTCGTAGGTCGTCTGAATTATTATCCGTGGTTATAGACCTATGCCTTTGTAATCAGCCAATATCTTTTATCAACTCCGTGGGGAGCATAGAACCGGTGGTGCCATTTCGGCTTTCACAGCCATAGCATTCTACAATTCTAGCACTACCCAACCACGTACTCATTTACAGCTGAGTAGACTGGACCAAGCAGAGTAAAGTATCTTGCTCAACGATACAACACCTTGCCGTGACGAGAGTCGAACTCGCAACCCTTCGGTCACGAGCCCGGAGTCCTACCACTATCGACTACCTTGCCTCCTTAATAATAATTAACAGTGATACCACGGAATTAGATTTTTGTTATATCAGTCCGTGGTGATACAAAATATTACCCCTATTAGTCTATCTTTTAAGCATTCTATAGGTATTTTCTTTTTGTATTATTGTTATTACTAATTTTTGACAGAACTTCAGGCTTCTGTGGTAAAAGGCACGTTTCATCTCATCTTTCATATTTTTTTATTCCTAAAAAGCATTAATTAATCAGCGTTCGTAAATTTTCCTGTATACGATAAGAATAGAAGATAAGTTATAATATCCGTAACTTTATTATGGCTATGAATATAATTCTATAATACAGCACAGCAGAGACATATACAGCCATATATACGTCTCTGAGCACAGCGATATGTTTATTTATTTTTGCTATATATGAGTCAATTACCTTTGACCCGGGTATCCATGCAATGTCTATAGAATCTCTAGAAGCCCCCACGCCCCCACGCCCCACGCCCCCACGTCCCACGCCCCCAAAATAAAATAAAAAAAATAATAAAAAAATAAAAAGCAAACAAACACATTTTGATGGGCAATATCATATGTTTCCAAAAAACAGTTATAGGCGGAACTGTAGATATCTTTGGGGAAGGAACATTCGGAGTCATAATATATATAAAAGAAATCTTCTTATTTTTACTTGTATTAGAACTACAGCTTCCACAGGCCGGGGCATACCAAAGTTCTTGAAAATAATGGTAGTTATTCCCTGCTCAAAACTGGTTCACTCGTCATGACCGGATGGAATGCCTTCGGCAAAAGTCGGCATCAGAACCGCGCTATCACAAGAAGGCAAGTACTTTAACATACCCTGTCTCCGGCACACATACACACAAGCACGCATACACAGCACAAATGGAGGCACGCCCCTAAATGATCGTAGCTGTTAATAGGACGTTTAACAAAATAAAACCAAATCTAAAAGCGAATGATGCATGTTTGTTTTTAAGACATTAATTGGACGTACATTGTATATCCTAACCCGTGTACTTGGTTAACATTGATCGCAATATATTGCGAATTGAAAAAAAAACATGCTTCCTCCTGATGCGGAAATACTTAAGATTCATTTGCCTGCATGTGTATACTAACGTACCATCCTACGATGTTATTGACGCCCGTGACGTGTACAGATACTTAGATACAGACGAAAGAGCAATATTTAATTGACAAATTACTCGGTAATCTCCGGCCGTGGGCTAATGATATAATTCCGAAACGTAATTTTATCCTTCACTGCTGTTCGTGGCGCTACGCAGATTGTAGGAAAGGGGGTCAAAACAACAACGTACGCTCTACAAAATGGACAAACAGTATACATTACCATCACTATCTCCCTTTTTGAATAAATGATACGTTTGTCTGCCACGACCGTGAAATTCGTTACACATTTCTGACGTGTCTTTAAATATGACAATTATTAATAATGGAGAATAATGGTTTTCTATTTATAAATCAATGTTGATCATAAAGATTGTGGGACGTGGGAGTGAAAACTAAAGGCTAATATGTGGAAAAATATATTGTTTTCTTCCTCTTCGTGACGTTAAATTTTATCAGTCGTTGATGTTATAAGTGATGGAATTTTGGAAGTAAACTATCCTACGATTATGGAAAAAAAACTGAACCTGAGGGTAGCGCAGATCGAAAAAGTTTGGCCTGGAGAGTTGGGGAGGGAGTTCATGTCGATTGCCGATCAAAACTATGCACAACTTCCCTGAAAATTTACTTACCTACCTACCTACTTACTTACTTATTTAGCTACCTACCTACATGTACCTATCTACTTACTTACTTATTTACTTATTTATTTATTTAGATACCTACCTACCTATCTACTTACTTATACCTTCTTACCTACCTACCTACCTACCTACCTACCTATCTACTTATTTACTTACTTACTTACTTATTTAGCTACTTAACTACCTACCAATCTACTTACTTACTTACTTCTTTAGCTACCTACCTACCTATCTACTTACTTACTTACTTACTTACTTACTTACTTACTTACTTACTTACTTACCTACTTACCTATTTACCTACCTACCTATCTACTTACTTACCTACCTACCTATCTACTTACTTACTTTCTTACCTACTTACCTACCTACTTACCTACCTACCTACCTACCTACCTACCTACCTATCTACTTACTTATACCTTCTTACCTACCTACCTACCTACGTACTTACTTACCTACCTACCTATCTACTTCCTTACTTACCTACTTACCTACTTACCTACCTACCTATCTGACTACTTACAATGTACTTACCTACCTATCTACTTACTTACTTACTTACTTACTTACTTACTTACTTACTTACTTATTAATTACTTACCTACTTACCTACCTACCTATATACTTACTTACTTACTTACTTACTTACTTACTTACTTACTTACTTATCTACTTACTTATACCTTCTTACCTACCTACCTACCTACCTACCTACCTTCCTACTACCTACTAATTACCTACCTAACTCCCTACTTACTTACTTACTTACTTACTTACTTACTTACTTACTTACTTACTTACTTACTTACTTACCTACTTACCTACCTACCTATCTACTTACTTACACCTTCTTACCTACCTAACTACCTACCTACCTTCCTACTACCTACTACCTACCTACTTCCCTATCTACTTACTTACTTACTTATTTAGCTACCTACCTACCTACCTACTTATTTACTTCTTTAGCTACCTACCTACATGTACCTAACTACTTACTTACTTACTTACCTACTTACCTACCTATCTACTTACTTACTTACCTACTTACCTACCTACCTACATATCTACTTACTTATACCTTCTTACCTACCTACCTACCTACCTACCTACCTATCTACTTACTTACTTACCTATTTATCTACCTACCTATCTACCTACCTATCTACTTACTTACTTCCTTCCTTCCTTACTTACTTACTTACTTACTTACCTATCTACTTACTTGCTTACCTATTTACCTACCTACCTATCTACCTATCTACTTACTTACCTACTTACCTACCTACCTATCTACCTACTTACTTACCTACTTACCTACCTACCTACCTATCTACTTACTTACTTACTTACTTACTTACCTACTTACCTACTTACCTACGTACCTATCTACCTACTTACTTACTTACTTACCTACCTATCTTCTTTCTTACTTACTTACTTACTTACTTACTTACTTACCTACTTACCTACCTACCTAACTACCTACCTACTCTCTGGTTACTTACCAAATTATTTACTCACTTACCTTCTTACAACGAAGTTGCAATTTTCAATACTACATGTAGTTTATTTCAGTTGCCCTTTTTCCTCGTGCACAATCATTATAGCACTGTTTAAGGATAACATCATGAAATGTTTCTGTAATCAGTGTAATATATACGTCTCTGCTGTAATGGAACTCAAGAATAAGTTCAAATAAAAATATTCTTTTGCCTGACTTATTTCATGTTGACTTGTTGACAAAGTGTTTTTTTTTTTATTGTGACGAAACTTTAAATAATGTTGTAATTTAATTGTTCATCGAGTTTCTTAGTGGTTTTTGTTAAACCATGTACATTGTACATTGACGCATTGACGCATATACATACTGTATATGCGTAATACCACGGAATTAGTTATCTAAGTCCGTGGTAAAACGTATACGTACGTACATGAATTGTACGACTCCTTATCAGCCTCATTCTCCCGCACATGTGCACGACTCTTATCAGACTCCCTCCCCCACGCATGCGCAGGTGACACATACAGACCCCTCATTGTAAGATCTGTACATTGTGCATCATGACTAACCCCGAAGTTAAGTGGTGGTTAGCTGTATCTTTTTAATCATTTTCCACGCTTTTATCATTAAACTACTGATAAAGCATTCCAGGATAAAATTATTTCGAAATTATTTTGATCTAATTTGTCACATCAAATGTCACGAACGATCCAGAAAAAAACGTTTCATATTTGAACGTTTTAACAATAACAGCAAATAAGGAAATATGGTAAATGAATACTGTTTTCCCATCTGATAATTTATTATTATCTGTGATGACTAATTCGGTATATTTTATTGTCGTACATGAGAAAAACCCACAAAATTTGAGTAAATTATCTATACATATGTATACACATACATCATCTCCTACTAATTATATCAACCATATATTTCTATATCTACAAATTATATAAACCACGCATTTATTTATTTATGCATGTACCAAGTATAACAACCACGCATTTATACTTCATCTACTAGTATTTACCTACTAGGTATTTTAGCGATACATTATACACCCTCAAACTTATATTGAACGTATAAACCACCAATGAACAATTAAGGTTTGGCGTAAGGGTGTGATTTTACTAAAACCATTTTGAAAAATGCAAGGCCAGACCGGGGTTTGAGCACAAGACCCTCGAACTCTAGACAGACGCGCTATCAATTGAGATACCTGGTCGCCGGCATGATCAGTTCCGCTTCATGTCTCCTTTCTTTTACTATTTCTACGCCACCGATGACACAATTTTTACCACCCAGCTCCGAACTCTAGACGGACGCTCTACCAATTGAGCTACCTAATCGATCGAACCAGTCCGGTTCCATAAAAATTGTAACGGAGACCATTAAAAGTCCCCCAAACCGCCCCTTAAATTAAAATGAGGTATTGGAAAGAATTTGCATATAGTTTGAACAAAATCAGACATAGAGGGGGCCGTTAGCATCACCTTGGCGTACACTCATAAATGTGTCAATCAATTAGAGGCTTGGTTTGGTTTGGTTTGGTTTAATTTGTTTAACGTCCTACTAACAACTAAGGTCATTTAATGACGTGCCTCCATGTGTGTAGTGTATGCGTGCTTGCGTGTGTGTGTGTGTGTGTGTGCATGATAGAGGGTATATTGGCGAAAGCTCAACATAAAGGCCAAGAAAGGCCACTGCAGCCATGTTTGAAAAGTGATATGAACATGAAACCCGATACGCATATCTACAAATGCCAGCATTTTTTTTATTTAAAAATATTTCATATGTCATTCAACAAAAAGGATAAGGCAAAAGTTGTCTCAATTTGAAAACGCCCTCTCCAAGCAAATGCTCATGTGACGTTTCTTTAGTATTCGGCAAGTCATCTTAGAGGAAACGTCCTCGGACCACTTGTCAAAGGAAAATAAAACGAAAATGATAATGTACTTGTACATGCATAACATATATGTAAATTGCTCACGAGGTCATTCCGATACTCGTGGTATGGATTCCGTCAGAACACATGCGGCATGGATTCCGTCGGAGCGAGAAGTTAATTTGGCGCTGTATACGACTTGTATCGGAGCAGATCTAGAGATGTCTACACTAAAAGTAGTTTCTTGACATTCGGCGCTATATCACGATGACTACAGTTTCATTGCAAAGGCGTAGGACGTTGACATCATTACAAGAACATGCAGCATAATTTTCTGTTAAGTTTTAATGATTGATAAATAAGTTTTCTACTGCATATTTTATTGAATGTTGCAAAACCGCATACAGTTTTAAACAGTACAGATGCAGAGACCGCTATATGAATGCCTATAGTTAAACAGTGTTCAGAACAATTATTTTTCTACGCATATTGGTAATAAAAAATGAGATAAACTTTTTTTTTAATTACTTTAACTACACTGAAGCCGTGATGGTACATGTATAAGATTCGATACGTATTCCGCACACGGTTGATACGGATTCCAATAAAATAAAAACTAGGACGATACAGATTCCGTTAAATTAAGTGGTTTATGCATGCTATCAATATCGAACTACGTATACATTTCTAATGATGAAGACTATATTTTAACCCCCGCGTTGCTTGCTAAGGGGAACGAAGTCGTGTGGTACTTTGTAAATAATACTGCTAGAATTACTACAACAGCCGGAGTAGATTTTTCAATACCTGAGATCTTGCCGTGTAATGAAGCTCTAAGAGACGGCAGAAATGTGTGAACATGCGCTTACTTTTTGAGTTCTCCCAACATCCTCCTTGCGGTCTAGTGGAGCTATCATGAGCCGGATAACGTAGTGTAGCTGGGCTTGTCACAAGATAAAGAGCTGTACGAGGATTACAGTGTCTAAATAATGATACAGGCTTAAGTTCATGTAAATATCAACAAACTATGGTGAAATATTTAATAAACTCAAATATAGTGTTTAGTGTAAAGTAACAGCACTATTTGTCACAGTAGAACAAAAACAACTTTCTTTTCACTGTAAAAAACTTACATCTCTATGATAAGTCAATAGTTCTGGTAAAGGTATATGCTTTAGAATGTTAACAAATGACATATGTTTCAATTCTCCCAAAATACTGGTTTTTCATACAATATCAAACATAAAGATATGGACTTTCTCTTAAAGTTTGAAGAAAACGTTCATTGGGATGAACGTAACTGTTTACTATGTGATCATCTTGTCGTGGGTGATAATTGCTATTTTGATTTGAATGCTTTTTTTCCGTAATGAAAAAAAAACTACCATATTCCTAGATATTAGCATCATATCACTTACACTTTCAAATACCGTGAACTATTTTATTTAACTAATATGAAATTGTTGAAAAATCTTTGTAACTTTCTTAAATGTGTTATGAAAACATTTAAGTTAACAAAATTGAATCCAGTACTGTCTAATATGAAGTATGTATGTTTTTCATTAATTGTTTGTAGCGATCTGATGGTATTTTGAATAAAGTTTTGATTTGTTCTATACGATATTGACGACAGAAAATAACATGTTCTAATTGTACCAGGGACCGTTACATAAGTCCCCTAACCTGACTCTGTAGTCACGGAGACTGTATAATAAAAAAATTATAGTTGCAAATGATGCATTTAAACTAATTTACAACGCTTTGATACTCTTACATACAAACTTAGATCAAAATCAGAAAAAGATATGGGCCGTTGGCATCACCTTGGCGTACACCTTGATATGTGTCAATCAATCATGACCCTGTTTGTTGACGGTCGGAATGAAATGCATACGCATATCTATACATGCCCACCAATGCACGTGCGAAGTTTCATAATCATCCATCCCGGAGTTTCATATGTATTGGGAACGTTATTAGTAGGTTTCTAGAAACGAAATCCGAATTAGGTATTTCCGCTGGAAATTCAAGAGGGGGTTTTCCTCGTTTTATCATTATGCATATACATGTGGATACAATGTAAGCATATCAAAAAAAAAAAATTGAATATATAATTTTCCGTTTAGTTCAAACATCTTTTCTTGCATAATATGTCGAGTGGTTAACACTCCGGCCTTCCAAGCAGGCGGCTGGGGTTCGATCCCAAAGTCGCCGTACGCATGGAATATTCAGAGAAAGTTTTTTTCTCCTGCCCATACAATTAACAAAGTTATTGAATCATAGGCCATCATCTTTTTTACTTCAATATAAACATTATATTTAAGTCCAACATGTTACAATAATTACAGTTCGTAGGTCTCAAAGCGTTTCACAAAATGTTATTCGTGGTTATAGGGCCTTTACAACCAGCCAATATCTTTCGCAACTCCCTGGGAGCGTACAGCCGGAGCTGCCATTTCGGCACTAACAGTTAGCATTCAACAATTCTAGCGCTACCCAACCACTTACTCATAAACAGCTGAGTAGACTGGAACAAGCGGAATAAAGTATCTTGCTCAAAGATACAACACAGTGCCGTGCCGTAACTCGAACCCGCAACCCTTCGGTCACGAGCCCGGCGTCTTACCACTAGACTATCGTGCCTCCAAAAATGATTCTTTTTATCCAGAATAGAAGCGCACAGGGTAGTCTGAATGTGGGAGGAAACCCGAGTACCTGGAGAAAACCCACCGCAGTTGGGCAGGTGACCAACTACCTTTTCACTGGCTGTCTTAGTGAAAGGCGACTGTGGGGCGCTACCCATGTTTGACGATCCGACCATTGTTGGTCCTGATCTGCACTCGAACGCAAGATCATTAAGAAGATGAGACGAGGAACCCTAATTTTCAAAATTGTTTCTCAAACTAGACTCCTATGGGACTCATACGATATAGTTCAAATAGCAATTGTTCAAAAGCCCCCTTCTTCGCTTCACCCTGTATCGGGTTATCTACCACTTCCGGTTGTTAAGTGGGATTTACGTCGTTTGAAGTAGTGGTCAACGTTTGTGGTAAAGTTATTTCCGCTGGGAATTTTACGTGGGACTCTTTCGTTGATTTAACATTTTTAATGAAGATATGGACATACTGTACATGCAAACATATCTGATAAAAGTTTGAATCATTGATCAAACATATTTCATTGTATAGTTATATAAACAGAACGCCTACGTACAGGGTGTCACAAGGTTCTTGCCTCAGGAGACATTGGAAAAACCGATGTTTGTCTGCTGACCTCATAACGACATTTGATACCGTGTTCTCTCTCTGCTACCATTTGTTTACGACTTCGTCTCCCATGGCACCCGACATCATATGCTCTCAGCTGTTTCGGGAACGTTACACACGTGCTCCGAACAAAACAAAGAAGTACGTAACTGTTTATTTGACGCCATATACTCTTGCTCTAAAAGAGTCATGGCAATATATTGTATTTGAATGAAACTAAATCCATATACAATCGATATTGAGAGCGTGAGAAGCAAACAGAAAATTGGAGATCCGCAGGTCTTGGCCCATTATATAGCGGTGTCAGACAGATAAGGCATACGTAAAGACGTTAATTGAACAGGAAGTATGTAAATTACACTTTTCAAGGTTAAAAGGATTTCGCAACTCAATGCTTTTATTGTGTACAAGGTATCAAACTAACAAACATCCGTTCCCTATACAACATTTAAATACTATAGGCTATCAAAAAGGTACACAATCGGAATGTTTCGATCGTGACACTGGCTGTCATGTTTAAAATATTTTTTTAAGGTGCGACTGTCGCTATCTGATCTACCGTGTATTGTTATCTAACTGAATACACCATAAAGGCCGTTTCTTAATCTTGAAATCGCTACCCTTAGTGAAAATCTATTATTATCTCTGCTGCAATCCTTTTAAAAAAGTGCCACCTGTATTGTCTACGTATGGCGGTAGTCCTTTTCTTAAAGGGATTGCATCAAGAATACAGTATTTTCCCTAATGTCATATTCTTTCTTTCATTCTCAATAGCTTCTTTATGTACGTACTCAGGCTAACTGTTACGATATACAAACAAAAATGTATACGATTAACAACAAAGCTTGTTACGAACAATAAGAAGGACTATGTATAAGTACGCTGTTACTTGTTTCTCAATCATCACAACCAGTTTTCTTTGTAATTGTACATGTTTAAGCGACCGGTTTAAACTGTAAAGGTATCCAGAGACGCGCATATTGTCACTTTAATGTCTGTTTCTAGCGAGGGTTTCGCTTTTTACCTAGCGTTTATAGCCCTATGTTTGTGGAAGCTTGAAGAGGAAAAGTAAATACATTTTTGACACAACATTAATGGCGGAAATGTCAGGCGTGCGATGCATGCAATGGTTTTGTATACATTTCGGACATTTTATTTGCCCTTTGTAATGTGCAAAGGGTGTATATACCAAGTAAACGTTACAGTTAAGGTTATTCAGTGACATGTTACTCTAATTTGATATACGACATTTACTTGTCTATTTCTGCACTTTAAAATATGACACACGTGCATGCCGTATTGTGTTCTTAATCCCAACGTTGACTTTACTTTATTTGTGAGCAGATTTCAGCAGTCCTGTCACCGTTTAACGTTGTGCATAATTCTGCAGAAGACTAAGGGATAACCTGTTTTGGTGCTTTAAATAATAATGCTTCCCATTACCCACTGTGAACTAACACACTGTTGATTATGCATCATGTCCCTATATTGGTGATGCAAGAACTTTATTGTCTAAGTTCTTTTTACAAAAGCTGTTCAGGAATCAATATAAATATACTTTAAACATCATTGGTAAATCAATTAAGGTTGTTTTTTTATTAGTAATTTAAATCACGTCGTTGATACAAACGCTTGATAAATGTAAACAATCTGCCCATGAGACCGGAAAACATCTTAACTTAGACAGAGAACGCTCCTTTTTCACAAAATCAGATTTATCAAGTTTGGCAATATGGATGTATTGCCGAAAATATGTATTAAATATACTACACTTGATGTTTGACATGAAATGTTCGTTGTGTATAAACATTCGTGGTTTTCGTGGTTGCTATGGAACCATGAAAATGAATACAAGTTCTAATTTAATTGATATACTTGACGACAGTTTGCTTATATGGGGTATCCACGAAAATGTGAACTATGAAATGATCTAAATAGCTTCAAATCACGAAGGTAAATACTCTCGAACATTTCATGCTACAGTATATATAATATAATGTAACATATTATAATATGATATAACTTTCGAGAGGAAATGTTGCAAATATGAATATTTAAGTTTAAGAATGTTCTCTGAATGAATTGGTTTTTTTTTAATAGCGAGGGCCTGGTCCAATTTTCCTAAAGTTATATAGAATAGCAAAATTCATTTTTATCACTGGAGTGCATTAATGATTTTAAAAAGGATTTCCTTAACTAGATACTTTGCATTTACTTTTATAATGCTTTTCTTGGGATTTTTCCTCGAATTATGGAAGTTCATAAAACTGGGGCTTGTTCCGATTTAAAGATAAGTTTACAAACCAAAAGAATAATGTAATATGTACATAAAACGTTAATTACTGGACTAAGGGTCCATACATTCCTTTAACTGGACAAACTGTCTTTAAGTGATTAGGGGGTTAGATATTTTATGAATATTCATAAGTCCAATACATGTACACATGCGAGTAGCACAATACCATACATAATGCACAACACGTACAAATATTGGAGTGTTTGAGCTATTTCGTCAGCAAGTGGAAATTGTATTCCGTCTTTGTGTATTGCAGAGTTATCTTCTCTTGGGAGCAGGTATTGATTGTTACGTCACTTGTTTGTGAGAGTAACGTCATCACTTTTTGAGAAAACGACGTAATTTTCTCGCACAAACCAATGACGTACCAATCAATACCTGCTCCAAAGAGAAGATAACTCTGCAATACGCAAAGATGGTATTGTCAACATATGCATAAACGATTTGTTTTTTTGTTGTTGTTGTGTATCTTCTATTGTCACAAAATGTAATTGTCTTATCAATAATAAGGTAGGTAAATCTACTACAAAAGGTATATCATAACCTTCTAACAACTTAACAAACGTATGGGTACTTTTTTCACTTTACCATTTGTTCAGGAAATGTACATGTTGACTGCATTACTCGATCAACATAACAAATCTGTCATGGAAACAATGCACTGCATTATTTCATCTGTTTTGGATTTGTGTAAAACACAAACCTATAACCTTTTGACAATATTTGTTTCATTTGATAGACCAAAAGTACGCATAGTTGATCTACAGATCTAAGCAATGATTTAATTCAAATAATACATTTTGTAGTTGGTTTACACGCATATACACAATTTCATTATATGATTATGATTGGATGTGCTCTTATTGAAATTAAAGCTTTTACGTACAACAACAACCAAATTTCTCAACTTCTCCGCAGTGAAAAAAATAAATAGATTCACCATTTTTCGTATTTGCCACATCTTAAAATCGTGATAAATAATAAGTTTTCAGGAAGCTAAGTGAATGATTTTTCTGTTTTTCTTCAATAAAACACGATATGTGTACAATTGACTAACGTAATATCATAATTTTATCATCCAATAAACACACGTCTAGTTATCTTCACCGATATGTCGTTTACGCGATGTCCAAGACACACATCCTGGATGATAAAGTTGCTTTCAAAGTGAGGAAATGGTTGGTTCTGCGTCGTGTAAACAGCAAAGGTTATTCAAGGACACGCATCCATGTGTACAGTGTACGAGGTGTCCAGAGATTACGCTCACATTCGATTCGCTCTCTGCCACCGCGGAATATGTCATAGCAAACCTGACCAATTGCTAAGGCTGTTACATATATCTGTCCTTTGAAGATTACAGAGAAGCGACACCCGACGACTTCAAAGCCAGACAATTTTACCGTTAAGCGACCGACAGATTATTTTGATGTAAACTAGTCTTCTCGTCTCATTCACAAATGTAGTGCACATCAAGCTTTGCTATGATATATTCTAGAGAGCGAAAGTGAGCGTAACACCTGGAGTAACAAAGATGGGGGAGGGGGGCTTGTGATAAGGATGACCAGTGGCCGCTGGAATATTTTTGAATACGTTTATGCTCAAACGTGTACCATGTTACATTTATGTATTGTACAACTTTTATTATAACAGTTTTAAAGGTTTTGATAAACAACAAGTGTACATCAGCATGGTACATTTGAAACATAAAAGTAATCAAAAGTGTCCGTCTGCTATCGAGCAGTCGTGCGTGATGATGATTTTTTTTTTTAAAAAGCAAGCGTTTGAGATGGTTTAAAAAAAATAGGAGATGATATGTTATTTTGTTTGTTTGTTTATTTTTTACGTTCTTTTAAGAGCTATGGTTATTTAAGGACGTGTCAGGTAATTATTAACATGTGAAGCAATTATTTAACTGCTTCTAAATATCTGGCAAAATATAACCTCATTAAATTAGTGTCAGAACAAACCACTTTTTGTACTATTATCTATATTAATAATTTATTACATTCAAGATTTATTACATTCATTGCTGTATGCTATACTAACCCAGATGCTTGTAATAAGTATGCCTCCCGACCGTAATTCTTATTATCGCCTTCATCATACCCGGAAGGGCGTGACGTATGTTGGAAGACAAGGAGTGGGCATCTCACTATCCTTTCGTCAATTTCCGATATGCTTTGTTTGGCGGAAAGGCCCGAGTGCACGTGGTTGTCACTTAAGTCGCGTCATAAGCAGACGAGACTCATGTATATGAATTAATCTGCATGACCAATGTGGCGAATTCTTTGCTATGATTGCTAGAACAAGTAAAATATTTATTTTTTATTTTTATCTACACGTCGTGTTTTTTAACTTTTTTCGAAAAGACTTTTCTTGTTTAAGCAAAATATTTTCATTAAAATATTCAACACATTGTTTATTCAGTTTGCACCATATTGTGAAAATCAACTGATACACGTGTATATTTACAAAGTGAAATTTACTTTATGTGCACTTGTCTGTGTATTATTATACTTATAACAAATATATTTTGGGCAATAAAATGTTCTCATTTTAATGAAAAAGCCAGTCAATAAAATCATTATCCTTGTTAATGTAATTGAAAGTTCCGTTCACCGTATTGTGGTATTGGAACGAAGCAACAAATACAACGCATAGTTTAAATTTATCTATTTGATAACAGCTCGTTGGTCGTAGCTGATATAATGTTCAGCGCACTCTCGAATAAACGGCTATTTAAACTCATTTATGTTATAGAGCAAACATATAGTGACATGTGAAATATATTTAACTCTTTTGTCACAATTTCGTCATAGATTTTATGACTCGTAGCTAAATTTACTCTTTTGATCGCGTTGCAGGAAAGTTTCAGTCATTTATTATTAGATTAGTAATATGTATAATGTTCCGCGAATTGAACACGTCGCCGACTACTTGTCCGGTCAATCTACTAATATATCAGCCTACCCTCAAACTCAGTATTATAAGTACACACACTTGCTCACTGTATATTTGATAATTTTTAATATACCTTTCTTTCACTTAAATAACAGAAACGACGTCATTCCAAAATCCATATCCTACAAATGTTCTGTTCAGCGTCACTCCTGCTCGGGATATCCTCTCTTGCTTTAAGTAGCAGTACTAGTACTAGTATATATGTGTATGTGTGTGTGTGTGTAACAAAGATTACGTGATGAAATGTAGATATATTTAGAAAGCACTATATGGGAATTTAACAGATGCAATTCTTTTACACTTGAAATAAACAACACGAACTTATAATCGTGAAGCCCTTTACAATTATAAACAATGCGCGATGTCAATTTAGTTTGAGTATTTATACGGTAACGCCAAATACATATTTTTTGTTGAGTTGTAAGCCTATTTTTATAAGCAATCAAGAGAATAAGAATCGAAAATCAAAGGAAAACATAATTAACGTTAAACTACTAATTACCGACAAAATTATATTTTGTTTTAGATTAAGTTTTAATTAGACATTTTGTTTTAAATGATAAAACCTTTTGCTATGCACTAGAAAACGTATTATTAGCATGTGGATGGTGGCTGTATAGTACTCTCATATACATCTGTTACGCTGTTGTAGTGTAGAGTATCCCTTACTGTGAATACAGAGGGTGTGCGTGAGTGACTCTGTTGTAACATGTCTGTGCGTAAATTTCACAATTCACAGAAATAGGTTATGTTTTGTGGAAATTTCGAAATCACAACTTCCGCTTGTGACCTATATAAGAGGGTAGCTGATCCGTGTAAAAACAGATCTCTTCTAGTTGCCAAAAAGAAGAGTTGTCAGAGATCAGCGAAGCACCTGGTAAGATATACAGTAATTTTGCCATATGTAACTTTTCTTTTTTGTCTATGAACTATTTCTTTTATTTCATTTAGCGAACATCCATAGTTGTCTTTTTTAGGTTTTTTTTTATTAGTTCATTGTTATTTTTCGTTTTAGTTTACTTTATAATTAGGACTTTAACACATCATAGTTATTGCATATCTTTGTAAAGTCTTTACTCTAAAACAAATTTATAACGCATTGCTATATTTGGTACCAAAATCACGTTTCCTTCAATCAAATAGTTAATAAGGACCTATATAGTTTTATGAATCGGCTGCGACATTCATTCACTACTAATACAGAGTAATAAGCGTAGTTTTTCGATGATGTTGGTTTCGCTCAAATTGTTGCGTTTGTTTTCGATTATAATTTCAAGGATAAAATGTTACCAGTATTTTATTCGTAGTCAACATCGCTTTTTCGTCCAGTCTTACATCTGGGCCAACAAGAGTGATTAATTTAAGTTGGTAGGACTTGTTTCATAATTGTTATAAAATAAATAAAGTTTGTTATTTCGATTTTATTAACGCTGCATTTAATTTTTGTGACTGAGTAGAGATTTGTAAGAAGGTGGGACAGGCTTAACGTAAATGTTTTAACAAAAGAAACACGATTGCACAGAGACTGAGTGCCTAGTCCCACTTGATTTCCAAACTGTGGTAATTTATTTACATGTGAAAATAATTATAGTCATATTCCAAAAAAAAGAGAATACTGATTATTAAATAACTTAATGGTAGCATAAAATGTGTCATAGATAGACGGAATCTACAAAGCATCATGCATGTATTTACTTATAAGTCTGTTCTAAAATTGTTAACTATACAAAGTAGTGTCAATTTAAAACTAGATATATTCCAGATATTCAGTTATTTTAAAATACACCAGATATATTAAAAATACTCTTTGTGATGACGACTGCAAATAAATATTACAAAACATTATAAATAATTGTGGGCTTTTTGTGAAAGAATCATCGAAGGATAATCACACACTTCCTCGTAATGAAGCTTTTAAAAAAATGCCGTCATGTCAAAACATTTTCGCTACTGTGAATGCGCATACAGATAATGCAATTTGTAGGTTAAATTAACGATACCAATTTAGATAGATCATGACACGTATTAACTGCTCGTTCTGGGAGGTTATATGATGAATTCTTCAATTCCCATCAGAATACATATATGACTATTAAACAGCAATATAATTTTGTCATTTCGGTAAATTCTCACTGATTTAGACGGTGTTATATATGATATTACCAATAGGCAGCTCTTGATAGTTAATTGAGCAAGTGAATTGCTGTCATTATGAATAATTGTAACAGCCATCTAATGGGGTATAAATTGTTTTACTGTTGTAGATTCATCCACTCGTCCCGTTATACACCAAGCCGAGGGTAACACAGCACGATGGACCATAAACTACTTCTAGTTATGGGTAAGTACATATAAGTTTATATATTTCTATGTGCAATTCAAAGATTAAATCCTGTTCTGTTTAGGTTTATTGGACATCATTATAAACCTCCATGGCACTTGAGACAAATTGTATCAAGTTTGTCTCGAGACCCATTGAGGGTTATCATCCAATCAAACTTAACAGATATACTCAGTGCGATTTTTTATGTTCTTCTGATTATTTCTAAAATATCGGACTTGTGCAAGGATTGAAACCACGAAAGGTCCGAAAGAAAGTCATGTTATTTTGTATTGATCACCATGATTAAATAGCATAACATCTTAATACATGTATACTTCAATCAAAAACTACTGAAAACAAATAAAATGTTACTGGGACTACTTCTCCCGCTAACTTGCTGACATATTCATATTCCAATTGGATAATTTATGGATAAATGAACTGCAAACTCCATAAAAGTTAAATTGAGTTCCAAGGTCAGTAGAAATGTAAAGAGAAATGTATGGAATACGTTAACCTAGTCATCACTTATCCATCCAGATTTTTTGGAGTTTAAAGAGTGATAACTGTTTTCTGTGCTAAACTTACTTCTCATAATTCAACTATTTTTTGTTAGGAAGGACGCTTGCGAATCAACGAGTCCTAACATTGTTGATGATAAAATCATATAATGTAAAGTAGAAAGTTCTTCTGAAATATTTCCTCACATTCTTTTTTTACTATCTATCTCTATGCGTCTATTAGGTTAATGACAGAAAGATAAATGTGGATTTTCTATGTACGTCTTTGTGGTATTTTTTACTCTTTTGATCCATTATAAATACATATTTGTTTTCATGATACAGTATCATGGATAAGGGTAAGGTGATGATGGTGGGGATAGAAGTTGGAAGGGATATATTAAGTTAAGGAGAGGTCATTATCGATTATTTATTCAGAGATGTACATTAATAAATATAAATAACGTGGATGTTATTTGTGGCATCACCGTTCGTCTTGTGCATTGGTGTTTGGGAACTTTTAAGGTTCTATCTGTATTTTCGGGAATGTTGACGCTGCTGATTGCAGCTATTTTCTTATTATGTTTTCAAACAAAGTAACATTTGCGTTTTACAGTTGCCATGGTGGGATTGCACCAAGCTTTGGCAGCCCGAAAGGTTGACGCAAAAGAACGAGCGTCTCACAGTATCCGAAAGAGGTCCCTTCGGGATGACATGTACGAACGCTCGGAGGAACTGAAAGACTTCACGGTCGATGAGCTACTAGGTCTCAGCGCAGGAGAGAGTATGAGTTCAACACGTGAAGTTAAATCTGCACAAGGAACTACAGTACGTAGACTTCAGGAAACATACCTCGGGGTACCTATTTACGACGCCGTTGTGTCAGTTGAGATAGACGAGGAGGGCAAGTTGACAGGAGAAGCGTCCGGTATTTTCGTCCAGGATATTGAAGACGACTTGGATTCAGTCGAACCTCTCTTATCCAGAGCTGCTGCTCTTGATATGCTGATGGAAGAGGAAGGTGATGAAAGCTACAGAAGAGACATCACTCGCCATTCAACCAACCACTATGTTTACCTTGGAGAAGATTCAGATAGGGCTCGTTCTATCTATCTTGTATCGTACGTCTTGGTAAGAAAAGATATTGCACCAAAACGTCCTGTTATGATTGTTGATACCAGATCCGGCGAAATCTTGCGACGATGGGACAATCTGGAAACATGGGATTGTGGCGGTAGTAGGAGAATATACAAAGGTATCGGAGGTAATGCAAAAATGGGCAAGATCATGTACGGAGATTCTCCATTCTGTCTAGCTCCCACTATTGTTGGAGACGATTGCGTTCTTGAGAACCAGTATGTTCGTATTATTGACATGCAACAATCAACCGATGACTCCAGAAACGACACAGCGAGGTTCAGATGTAAGAATGGATACAACGATGAGGTCAACGGTGCTTATTCCCCTGCCTTAGACGCATTTTTTGCAGGAACAGCCGTCGGTATGATGTTTGAGGAATGGTTTCATACAACACCGTTAAACTCCAAACCTGTTCTTCGCGTCCATTACGGAAATGGGATGGACAATGCATTTTGGGATGGTAATTATTGCAGTTTTGGAGACGGCTCTTCAACCTTCTATCCTCTTACGAGTTTCGATGTCGTTGGTCACGAGATTGGACATGGTGTCACCGAGCAAAGTTCTGGACTAGAATATCATAACGAGATGGGTGGACTCAACGAAGCTTTCTCGGACATTTTAGGAGAGGCCACTGAGGAATACATCGACTCAAGAAGTGATATGTTCGTTGGTTTGGATATCAACAAAGGCGAAATCATGCGGCATTTCAGAGAACCGGAACTTGACGGTAGCTCCCCAGGTAATGTGGACGGATACCATTCAGGAATGGATCCTCATTACTCAAGCGGGGTTTTCAGGAGGATGTTTTACGTCATCATCAAACAGAAGGGAGGAGTGATTCGACCAGTTATGCATACCTTGTTGCACGCTAACCGTATGTATTGGCGAAGCATGACAGGATTCCAGGAGGCAGGTTGTGGTGTACTAAAATCTGCTTACGATCTCGGACAAAACCCTACTCCATACCTTCGGGCATTGAATGATGTTGGAATCAACCCGTGTGATGTTTCCCTACATATCCGTCGTCTCCGGTCTAACAATGAACTTTCTGGACTCACAATTACTCCTGAAATAAGCCCTCTGTTTGGTTACGAGGTGCCTAGCTCAACCTCAAGTGTGAACATCGCAGCCGTGCATTCATATGACGTTAAAATCACTGTAAGAGTGGGAACGTGGGAGAACGACGAGCAAGCACGAAGTCGACTCGAGCTTTACGCGGACGGGTTCAACCGACTAAGAGTGGATGGAGTAAACAGTGGCGATGTCCTTTACATCGAATTGTCGACCCAAGGCGACAGTGAGCTTACTGGGGTAACTGTTTCCGCATCGCCCGAGACCAACTCCAGGCGGGACTCTGATATGTCGACGGCGTATTGGGCTAAGGTGTTCGCAAAGGCACGATCTCTATAGAAACAGTTTAAAATTTAAAATGACATTTTTCTCCTTCCTGTTCATAATATAAGATATTTTGTTGAATTGTTATAAACATATTTCATAAGTATACCACTTGTACACATTCTACACGTACATCATTCCTCATCAAGAATATTCTTTGATTTTGTATTACCTACGAATCTCCATTTTTAAATATATTATTTGTACTGCAATGGGTACACATCGTGAGTGCAACTATTAATGTGAAGCATTTTACAACTTTTTTTATTAAAACAATTAAGAAATCAATTGCTGTCTATGTTATTTGTATAAGCTTTTTGTATTTACATACAGTATTAGTCAATATGGTACAAAAGAAACTGAATACAAATCAATTTCTTAGTGTTTTTGGTCATGGCAACTTCAAAAATGCCGTTAAAGAGTTTTTACGGATTTACTGTATTATCCATCTAAAATAGTATATCATCGGCATGATCACGTGACATCACAGTTGGTCACATACCCTTACTAACCAAAAATGGCTTTGAAAAAATGCCGAAAGGGAAGAGAAGATTAGGCAGAAAGAGAAATCAAAACGTTGTAACAGTAACGGGAGATGAATGGAAAATATCAAGATCCCAAGTAATTGTCATTTGCTAAAATATCTATTTTAGCAGTTGGAGGTTTAGTAAATTAAATGTCATTTTACCATGCCACTAGCACTGGAGACATTTGACAGACGCTAAAACACTGAGTATCAGTTTACTCTGCCAGAAAATATGTGACATTTTGACAGTGAGAAACTTAACTGACATGTTTAGGTGATACGATGTGTTGGTAATATGAACTAAAACAAAACCTGCTTCTAACTGTCAAAATTAATTTGAACCTTTAGTTGATTAACCTTCTTACTGTCAAAAATCGATCTGATAGTAAAGTTTATTTACATTCTTACTGTCAACATGGATTTGATAGTAAAGTTGTTTTACGTTCTTTTACTGTCAACATGGAATTATTTATTATTATTTTTTATCTTCTTACTGTCAAAATGAATTTGATAGTAACGTGTCTGACCTTCAGACAATAATGATTTCTGAATCGACCAAATTACCATATGGTGCAACAAAATCGTTTTACCTTCTTACTGTCAAAATTGAATTTGATAGTTAAGTTCTCTTACCTTGTTACTTTCAAAAAATAATATGAAAGGTAAGTGTCTGCCATTTAGACAATAATGATTCATGAGTCGACCAAATTACCATTTGGTGCAATGAAATGTTTATTTTGTTTGACTTTTTTTCGCATCGACACCCTAAATTTAGAAAATTGCTTCGTTATTTCCTATTACAAGGTGTTGTCTTCTAGTGCGTCTGATTCGTATGAAGACATTACAGGACCGACGGACAAAACTTAACATTTCCGTGAAACACATCTTTGATTTTGACAAAGCATTTCCCCTTGTTCTCTTCTGAGTTTGACACGTAGTGAATGTCACTTTTTTTCTAAAAAATGTTGTAGGATTATTGATGAAGATTCTCTTCGTATTTTGTGTACAATAAACACTGTATTCTCATGGAAGAGGGAGATATGGAGGTTTGTTTCCTTCGGTAAGCTATGTTTCCCTAGGGATAGGACTTTTGGAGATATGACTCCACTCAGGAATCAAAGCCTCATATCTTCCTACTACCTTTACAATAACTGTGCAATATCTCGCAAAAATGAAATATGTTGTATATTTATAATTACCTGGACTTTTTTCGTTGAGAGGTAATTTAATTTGCGTTCCGTCAAAGTAATGCATCAAAAGAGTATCATTAAAAAAGCAGAAATTTTCTAAAACTTGTTTTTGTTTTTAAAATTTAAAAGAAGTATCAGATGTAATTATTGGTAAATGTATTTTCTTTTATCTTTTGTGCAGTGAAATCTGTATAACTTTAAATTGTTCAAATATAACTTTCAATTGTTCAAATCTAACTTTCAATTGTTCGATTATGCTACATATGCCACTGTTAAAAACGTTATTGGCCTTAATATTACACAGTTCACAATTATGGATGCTTTCATTAAAAAAAAAACATTATATCATATTGGAATCTATAGGGTTAGCTTTTTCTACGTTGCGACAGTTAGTTGTTTTCCGTAAAACATAATTATTATAAGTATTACTCCACCAATAGTTTGAGAATTTCCCTTAACACAAATGTTGAGTGTATACTTTACCACAAAAGTTGAGTATTTACCTTACCCCAAAAATTGGGTATTTCATTTAACACAAATGTTGAGTATTTCCATTACCACGACAAAATGTGTTTTCCTTCCAAAAGAAGATTATTATTATTTTTTATTACAACTGCTTATCGATCTTTTTAAAATAAAATGAAACAGTTACATCTGAGACGAATGCTAAACACTTCTGTCACCAAGAATATTACGTTTTACCGTCACCAGACTACTAGAATAACATTATAGAGATACACTAGTCTATCTTCAAAATCGTTTCTTTTTTAATTTCATCGTCGTATTTTTTAAATATTAATACTCAAAGAACTATCTGAATAAATATAAGTTTGAATAACTTAAAACACTGAAAATTGACCTTCGTGCCATATTAGTTGGTAAAGTGATGTTTCAATATTTAATCCGATTCAAAATTATGAATTTGTAATATTGATCAAAATGTTAATATATTATTGATTGAAAGCTAGTCAAACTTTTGACGAATTGTTTGAAATATTTTATATATATTGACTGTAAAGTGAATAATTGTGGATAGATTAGGAAATATATTCTGAAATATTATATAACAAATTGTAATGGTAATGTGATATTTTTTCGTCCAGAACAAAACAAAAATTCAGTTGTGTGTTCTTGAATTGGAAAAATCTCAATGAATATGAAACGTATGATACATACTAGTTAATAGACATATTTTCAGAAGTTTTACATTTCATTTTCACCTAACGCGAAAATCGCGAAAACCTATTCACAGTTAGCCTATTATTACCCCTTGTACAGAATACGTATTTGTGACTCACTATAAGTATTCATGTATCACTAGAACTATTTCTATAAAACAAAGTTTCAAACACGATAATCATGATATCTACGTTTTACATAATTACTAGCTTTATTAAAACATCTGCTACCATGGTCGCTTGCAAAAGCATTGTTATCTTAACTAGTTATGAACTCGTTTTCTATTTCCTTTCTTCTATTTATTATTTTTTTTTTTCCAATTAAGCTTGATGATATGTCTTATATATTTGTGGTAGTTTAAATCCATGCAAATGAAATTAAGAGTTTTATTTTTTAGGAGGTGACTGAAACATCACACTTCAAAAATATTAACAAAACTTTCCTTTGGATAAATAACATTTTAATAGATCCCAGTATTATACTTAACATTATTCAATGGGATAAAACCTAATGTAACCATAAGTTGTTGCAAAACAAATGTAAAAATAATGAAGAAAAAAGTACGTTTTGGAAATCGTTTTGAAAGACAGATAACACGAAATCTCATTTTGAAGCTTGAAATATTTAATGATTTATTTTAGAAGGCGATAGTGTTATTCTACTTACTACAAATCATGACAAATTTGTATAAAAAATAGTTTTACACGCCAGTTATGATTTATCAAATGTATAATATGCTGACTGTTGACGTCCTGTTCAAATTACAATACAGTAACACGATTTCGTTTTTGCTATAATTGCTCCACACGAGCATTTGTGTATCTCGTGCAGATATTCTTCATACATGACGTGTTCATTAATCTAATTTGTAGGAATGCATTAATATATAATTATGGATTGAATGATACACATTATCTAAAGTGATGAGATAGCTATATAATTGGATAATTCAATAAATATTTCGATGCCTGTCTGAATCATGTCAGCGACCATTGCAGTAATTGCTGTTAAGTTTAAGTAAATGTCATTTACACAACGCGACCTTAACTAAATACCATACTACTAGAAATACTCAAACAGGAGTAACTCATTAGATTAAGTACGGACATGGTAATGCCTATTTTGTTACCAGAATCTAGTAGCATGTATCTCCATTTTTTTTTCTAAATTAAATTTATCTCAAGTTTAGTTTCTTTAATTTTGTGAGACCCTTACTTAAGATAAATTGCACATGTATTGCTACGTATTAATTTAATCTAATCTACAAATCAGCAGTTTTGATACAGCGTCTGTACCACAACAGGAAAGCGCGATAGTCATGCAAAGCGATAAATTTTTTCATACCTAGTGTTTTCTATCGGTGAATCTGCATTCTACTTATAAAAATAACATGATACTGTCACCATCGCAACCTGGAGACTAAGTATGATATTTCGGTTTTTATAATAATGAAAAGACACGTCCAATGCACCCAAGATTGTGACCGATATGCCTTTCCTGAATTAAGCACCAAGTCATCATTGCTGATGCCATACGTGGTCCAAAATACGCTTCCCCTTCCAGGACACGTTTTGTTTTCGTCCAGTATATGTTACTTTTTTGCCAGCTTCCGCACAATGTTTATTTCAATTGATTAGCTATCCGACAGTGTAAGTGTTTAGTAACAATTTACGAGGGAAAAAATTGTCATAAATTCTTCGCTATCTGGTTTATTCTTAAATCGATATACATATGGAAAAAAACTATTTTCTGCGTATCAAACAATACATGCTTTAACAGGAGAATATTCGTGCATCATGATAAACGTTAGATAAAAACGCAAAATATTGTGAGATATTGCATTTAATAACATTATCATTGAAATACAGATTCTAAATATTTTTTGCGTCATATGAAACCGAGCCGCATACGAACATGCTACATATTTTTTAGAAGACAAAGGTACATTTTGAAGAAAATGTTTTAGCAACTCAGTTGCATATCATCGTAACAGTTAAAAATATGCATAGCCAAACAAAACCACAAAATAAACATTAATATTTTGGATTTTTTTTGTTGATTCCTGCTGCAATTTAAACACAGTGTTAACCGAATGATGATATAACATTTTTTGCTGAAAACACAAACTTTCATTTGTTTATTATTATTCTAATTTATTTTGAATTTTTATTTCATTTCTTTTAATTTATTTTCGTTCTTTATTTAGTTTTATGTCTGGCAAGCATCGAAACATCAAAAGAAAACCCTACGGACTTTCACTTCAAAGTTCTGCCTTTGTTGGACCTTGAAATTAATAACGGAATGATCGTAATAGTATACTTTTGAAAACATTCATACATCTCAGCCTTTTTAAATTCAGGAATCTTCACCTTTGAAATAAGGACGATGATTATTAATAATAATTGTACTCTAAACCAGTATTGCAAATACAAGAAGAGGCCAATATCCTATTGGTTAAAATCATTAGAATGTAAAAACGAAATCCAGAAAAATCACTAACAAGACCTATCAACCTAGGAACGAAGACGAAAGATGAAGAGATAATAAGGCTGAAGGCCCTGTCACACTATAGCGTTTTGTTGGACGTTTGGTTGTGAAGGACCAAGCAGGTGCTCACTATCAGCTTGACAGTCTCTGGCTTGTGCTGCATAGTGCCCAGAATCACCTGGAACCTGTTGGCAAGGATCCCAAAGGCGTTCTCCACGACTCTCCTGGCTCTCGACAGTCTGTAGTCGTAGATGCGCTCCTCCTGTGATACACCACGGAGACTGTAAGGCTTCATCATGTAGTATCTCAGGGCAAAGGCGTCATCTCCAATGTAGAAGTATGGAACATTTGTAGTGTTTTGTGGGAGAGGTGTAGGCTGTGGAAACCCAAGCAGGTCTTCTTCAGCTCCATGTTTCAGCTCACTGGAGTTGTAGATCTGGGCATCGGATGCTGATCCCAGGCCTCCAAGATCTGCCCACACGAACTTGTAGTCAGAACTCACAAGGGCCAGCAACACGATGGAAAAGAACCCCTTGTAGTTGTAGTACAAGGAGCCACTGTTTGGAGGACACCTAATGGCCACATGCTTGCCATCTAGAGCTCCCAGAACTTGGGGGAAGTTCCACCTCTGATAGAATCTGTCAGCAACTTTCTTCCACTCTTCTGGCGTACTAGGGCAGGTCAGCATCTCATCCAAGTACCCGTCCAGTATGGCATGGCAAACCTCTCTGACCACCAGTGACTGTGTGTTGTGAGGTACTCTCCAGCCAAACTTCTGCGAGGCATAGCTGTCACCAGAGGCAAGGTGTCGCAAAATCAGGGCCAGCTTCATACCAGGGTCGACGGCCGGTCTAAAGCGAGTGTCCTTCTTGGTGATCCTGGGACCAACTCTCTGTCTCAGCTCATCAAACATCTCTGGTGACATGCGCAGGAAGTTGTGGAAGGAGGCTTGGTCTTCAGCCCTGAGTTCAGCCATCAGCTTGTCGTAAACACCACACTGGGGTCGCCTTCCTATCCAGGGTCTCACCCACCACTTTCTCCCTCTCCTCTTCCTTTTCTTCTTAGACTCTGCCTTCGACATCTTGACCTGGTGCAATGCCAACTGCAGTAGGTTGTTGTGATGCATGAGAGCAGCAACAGCATACTGGTGTTTCTCTTGGTCTGTTATTCTTCACTCTGTGAAAGTTCCAACAGGACTGGCGGTGGCCTCTGCAAGCCCCTTATAAATGGCAAGTGGCTGCCAAACGCTCCTGAACGCTACCAGTAGGTTACAGGCGCGTTACAAGGACGTTACACGGACGTTACACAGACACTGGAAAAATTCAGACCGCTGACAGACGTTAGGAAGACGTTGAAAGAGCGTTACATGAGCGTTAATAACGCTCGGCGAACGATTGACGAACGCTGAGAAACGTTGGCGACACGCTGGACAGACGTTCGACGGACGTTACACATGCGTTACGCAAGCGTAACCCAAGCGCTAGCCACGCACTGGACACTCGACCCTGATGGGCCGGCGTCCGCCTAGCGAGTAATGCCCGTCAACTTTCGTGTAACGTTCCTCTAACGCGTAAGTAGCGTTTTGATAGAACGTCGTGAATTTTTGTGCACACCCAAAAATATTTTTCACCCTCAGCGTTCGCCGACGTCCCTCGACGTTCCCCAACGTTTGCCGACGCTCGTCTAACTTTCTTGTAACTTCTTTCTAGCGTTCTCGACGTTCCTCTGCGTTTCGCAACACGTTACTCGAACGCTGGTGAGAACGTCGTAGTGTGACAGGGCCAATAAGTCGATATTAATTTCATTAAAAACGCTGATAAAATGAGCTAGGAACACATGCCGTATTCATTTATTAAAATTTCTATGTTTCCCCCTATACGAGTACACACTATTTTATTTACCGGATCGTGTGGATGATGATGTTAATTCAAAATACGAGACTAGAGGGTTTAATATCATTTCATTTTTATGTGGGATTTTTTTTATTAAGAACGACAGATAAAGCCCTGACAATTGTCATAAATTTACATTTTGACATAATTTCGCGCTGTTAATATTCTGTTCAAAAATAGAAGTGAGAAGTACCAGCTGTATTAGGTGTACGATGTTACAGCTGGAGTACATTGACATTCTAGTTTCATTAAACAGGTATTTTTTTTAAATTTTAGAGCACTTTATTCAAATACTATTCTCGTTGCCTCATCAGATATTTATTTCTAGCTTATTTGCATGCTTATACTTATTAATTGATGTCAGTAAGTTTTAAAAGTAAAGAAAACCCTCTAAGTTCCTTCTAACAATGTTAAATCGTATATCATTAAGCTCCTTCTAACAATGGTAAATAGAATATCTGTATGCTCCTTCTACCGATGGTTAATCGTATATCTATAAATTCCTTCTATTTACGGTAATCGTATATCTGTAAGCTTCTTATACCAATGGTTAAATCGTACATATGTAAGCTCCTTCTAACAATGGTTAACACATATATGTAAGCTCCTTATTTCAATGGAAAATCGTATGCCTATAGGCTCCTTCTACCGATGGTAAATAGTATATCTGTCAGTTCTGTTTATCAATGGTAAATTGTGTATCTGTAAGCTCTTTTTAACAATGGAAAATAGTATATATGTAAGCTCCTTGTTTCAATTATCCGTAGTGTGTTCTGTTTGGCCATTGACATATTGAATATACGACCTTGCTACGACGTTTCACCCCATTTTTGTGCAAAGTCATATATTTTGTGCTGATACTAATAAAAATAAAGGTCATGATGTTTAGCGGAAAATACGATTCCCTGATATTAGCATACAGTCTGCACTTATTGTGGATTGAAACTCACTAATCTGGTATATTGCATTCATTGTTTATCCATCCACTTGGCAAAACTAGGGCGAGTCAATCATATTATAAAATAAAATGCCGTCAGTAAAAGCCTTTATTACAGGACCGATATCATTAACAATGTCATTATATGAATTAAAGACGTCAGAGGCCCCAATATTGTGACGACTTACGGAATCCACGCCTTGATACAGTTGATGATAAATCTTTGCTTGCCATTTATCAAGTAGGTTGTACACCATTCAGCCAAATTTTATATAAGCAAGTACAACGAATATTGTGAACATTGTGCCACAACAACTGGTCATACAAACAAACAAAATTAGTATGTTTATAACCACAAAGAATCACTATACAAATCGGACATATTTCAAAACCGGATACCGGGAAACCTGGATCCTTTGAAATTTTCACTTTCGCCGGTGTAAGCCATATCCCGCCATAACCGGAGTAGCCGGAGAAAACTCACGTGATTGGTCAGGTGACCCCCATATCTTTTGTCGTACGATCGGGATTCGAATCCTTGTCAACTTGATGACAGGCGAGTGCGTTACCCACTGCGCCACCCGACCACCCTAATTTCTCTGTTTACGTTTAATTACTTTGTTTTTTTATGTTGTGTACAAATATGAACTGTATGAAACGGAGGGCGAAAAAGGCAAAATTAGATTTTTGGCGAAAATTCTCTGGTATACAATACTCGTTATCAAATTGTTAAAGTAAGTGTAGTCTCAGTCAAACATTTAGATAAAAACTGGAAAAGATCCAAGCTTTATACTTTTCAAAATCGTTAATTAGAATCTTCAAAGTAAGATAAAAGATATCCTGAAATGGAAAATAAAAGACACATTACTTTTGCGAAGTTCACTGTTTAAATAAACAATGTATACTGTGTTTCCCGCTCTTTTATATACGTCGTTGAAATTGATTGTTATCTTACCAGATGTAGCTTTACAGTGGGTGGTCGGATGGCGCCGAGGATAGTGCACTTAACTTTCACCAAGGCGGCCGGGATTCGATTCCCCGGTCGGACGGGGAAAGGTAAGGGGTCACTTGCACGACCACATGGGTTTTCTCCGAGTACTCCGGTTTCCTCCAATACTAAGACCTCCCGTGCGTTAACATCCGAAGCAACAAGAGTGATTCATATCAGTTGAAAAAACTTGTTTCATTATTATTGTGAAATAAATTGAGTTTATTATATATTGACAATATTATAAGGAAAACAAACAATTTCATTTGTATTGCACATTTAATTGTCGTATTTGGTAAATAGTGAATAGCAAATAAAACACAACAAACTGTCGCCATTTTAAAATAGCATCTCACATACCTTATCTAAGCCCATATATCACATTAAGTACACTCTCGCAATAACATAGAGTTTTTTTTATCTCCATATCGATCTTAGAGCCAGTTATATCAAGCATCCTAAATTTGATATAATGATTCATATTAACTTCAATCATTTCTCATCATCCGATATACTCATATGTTTTACTATTTCAAGTCCATTTTACTAAAATACAGCAACAAATGGAAAAAATAAAAATAAATATATATTCTGTTTGTTTGGTTTGTAATAATTGAATCAGTATGTTCTTCTACATCTATAACATTAATTAATCCCCATAGCAAATGGGATTCATAATTAATAACATATACAGTGGGTTTATACACTCAGCAGGTCTTTTGATAAATAATTATACACAGCTGTTTAATATCGATAAAATGCAACAGAATATAGACAAGATTTAATATAAATCAATGATAATTATCACCAACACCTCTCTGAATGAAAGTATGTAACATTAAAGCACCTCACATTAACATACATTAGCGACTAACATGCTCCACACAATACAATAGAGTAGTAGCACACGCTTACACAGGTGTACCTTATTTTTCAAGTTCCGCGTTTTAAAGGTAAATTATATAACTACAAAAGATAATTCAAAAAGAAAAGTTCCGTTTTAAAGTTTGTACATTTCGTCTTGGTTTATTCTTCCTTATAAATACAAGATAAAGAACAACATGAATTTAAGATGTGTTTTTGGTTAATTTCTTTGGCAAGACATAATCATCCTTTATGTTGCTACCGTGCAATAACAGTTCTTGAATAACAACTTTAAATATCAGATTTCTGGACAGCTACCACGTTCGACCCTGCAAATGTTTTTTTCCCCATATAATTGAACTTTGAACAATTGTCATAATTAAAATGCGTTGCAGGATGTGTTTTATTAGGCATACATCTGTAATAAATGTGACAATGGTGATGATTACCTTGGTTGTGTTGCGTTATCGACTCGAATAGAAAGTATCTAGTTATGATATTGGAAAACACCTTAGACAATTGTTATGGGTGGTAGAGTAGCACAGTGGATACCAAACTCGCCTTCCATAAAGACAGGTCCGAATCGATTTATTCATCGAATCTGAAAAGGTATTAGGTCACCTGCCCGATCACGTGGCTTTTTCCTCGGGCTCTTTGCTTTCCACTTCATTAATAAAAGTGAGTATTATATGTTGATGGAACCTGTTTCATAATTATAACAGACAAAAATAAATTTGAATTTAATTCAAGGCCTTATTGTTTTTCATTTTTAAGTTTTTGCAGTATTGCTCATTTTTCTATCTAACTCTCCTCGAACATCGCAATATGTAAATGATTAGCAGTATACCAAAGCCCGCCAGCTCGACATTTAACAGCAATATCTTCGTCTATTCAGAATATGACCCAAAACATTTACACAATGCATCTCTACATAGACACAATCACATCAATATAAATATAGTACAACTAGCTTTAATCTTTCGATAAAACATACTTGACGTTGGCTTTAGCATAAGACTGTATAAAGTGAATGGCTGTTAATTCCATTCAAAATTAACACTCAGAAATGTTTTTGTTTATAAAATAAAGTATCTCCCGGAACAAAACCCCATTTCTTCAGGGGGGGTTTCCAGAAGATTTTGGTTTCACTGAAGTCCAGTGTAAAACAATTTTTACAATACTACAGTAGCTCATACATAACTTACTAGATAGCACAATGTGCGATGTCATCACGATCGCAACGTAAGGGTCAACAACTCTGTTTATAACATATATTTAAAATCATGAGTCAAACACTTAATATACATCATTAAAACATGTTTTAACACATAAACATAGTACACATCACATCTATAGCGCTACAGCTTTACATAAAATGTAAAATTAATGCTACAGGTGGTAAGATACATTTCTTCGAAAGTCAACAAATGAATAATTTTTAAATCAGATATGCAATATATTATCAAACGATCAAATAAAATGGCGGCAACAAACATATGTTTTTAATAAATGTTTTTTCGATTCAATAATAAAAGACACTAAAGCTGGTACCAGAACAAACCCATGTTTATGAATAAGAAAAATAGCACACAATCTTGTTAGAATATTTTAGTACAGCTGCATTTTTACAATGCTTTCGCCATTGTTTATTGCACATGTTTAAATGGCGGGAACGGGTTTGCACAAACCTATAGGTCGGTATATGTAGTGCACAAAGAATAATGATGTGCATACAAACAACAGTATAATAATACCGTTAGAGCTAATGTTCAACGTCACATTTTCGGAAGCGTTCAACATTGATGCGGTTCTAACTTTAAGTGAACATCGAGATACTCTAGTACTCGAGAAGGGTGATCGAAATATCAAATGTTGTGCACATCAGTTTGACTGAATAATTGTTATGGTTTCAATGATCAAGTGGTCTGAACACGGTTCATACAAAACGTTGCACCGTATGACGTTCCACTCGTACAGTACTTATGGGTTGATACGGTAGTATGATGCTGCCTTCTAGTTATCTGAAAAATTCCCAGCACAACCTCGACCTTTATTGGACCTTGTTATCTCTTCACAATACCTTTACTGACGAAAGCATCTTTCTGATGCAATCCTAATTCATAGATTTGATAATTGGACATCCGTGATGTAAAAGTTATCTTTTCATGAAACTGAAAATAGCAGAATAATACCGGCGTTCACTGATTGGTCGAAAGAAATATCCAACAATGAACCCGTATGTTAAGTGAATAGCCGATGCCAGTCACGTTTCCGGGAAAAGTGGGCTTTACCAGAAAAAAAACCCCATATCAGTCAGCCAAGATAACCTTAGTACTTACCAATACTCTCTATGATGATAGGGTGACCTACTGTTAGCATTCTACGCCTTAAAACCATATCAGGGAGTGGTTTGGATTGTATTCGTCAGCGAAAAAAAGGGTTAAAGGTATTTCTCACTGACGATATCAACATATGTATGTCCGTCTAGCAGTTTACAGTCGTAATCTATAACGGTGAGAGCCTGACCCCACGAGGAATGTTCTGTTTCTCCAGTTTTGTAAAGCTTGATTTGGACACTGGTCTTCATAGTAACACCGTGGTCAAACTGAAAAAAATCGATCAGCAAATACAAGCATTAGCATATAACATACATGTACTATCAGAAGTAGCACATTGTATTTAAATTCTTCCACTGTAGTTCAAAATATTTTTATCTTATCTCCAACATCAAATCCATATTTCATTAGTATAAAGAACAGATGTCCATGTGAAGAAGGTTAGTATAAAAAAAGAAGATGCCAAACAAATGGTAGGTACGACTCTTATGTATGTTTATTGGTTTGTGATGTTAATAACTTAATTGATTTTGTTTTTAAATTGATTGCCATTTATTTATTTTTTTCGAAACAAACGGCCAACGGTTATCACTATCAGCATCACTGGACCATATCCACACGGAAATTATTTCGACTATTCATAAATTAAAAAATTAAATTCCTTGGCTTGTTTTTCGACATATAAGAACTAAGTTCGAAACATCGAAGTTTTTCTGAATAACGACCGACATAAAACTAGCTGTTTTCATCCTTCACAAGGATCTTTTTTTTATTTCATAAAGACAAACACAGGACGATGACGTCGTAACACTACCAGTGTGATGACATGTAATTGTGGCGTCATGATATTGTGTTTTCCAAATCGTCCTGAACAGTCAAAGGTGCTAGCTAAAGTGGGTCATTAAATTAGTTTTGCTTGTATTGGGATTATATTTATCATTTTGTTTTGTCATTTCATCTCTAATAAGTGGATTCAATAGGTTGACATGAAATACAAATTATGCCATTTATTTATTTAAACAAACATATTTGTTGAAGCTTATAATAGGTGTACATTATTTATAGATTTTAGGCATTCATTGTTAAATGTTCTTGGGCGCTGACGTGGACAATGCAATTTCATCAAATCGGTTTTCTACACTAACATAAATACTCCTCTCATATGAGACGATATGATTTTACTCAAATTTGTCTACATTAAAAGCATTATAAGGAGACAGTTTTCCTACGTTTTTTTTCATCCTAGACTTGTCGAGATGATAAACAATGTAGCATGTTTTTTCTCTGCGTTGCATTTTCTCAGGGGACGAATACTTTCATCGCAAGCAAGAACATTTTGAAAAAAAAAGAAAATCTTTCAGTCAGAAAGATTTTTCACTAATGTGCAGACCTCAAATGTTAATAAATTGGCAGGTAGAATGATTAGATAAAAAATTCTTCTATAGAAGAAATTATCTCTCCTCATACTTTAAATACATATCAATCGACTAAATCAAACTATCTCTTTTTCTCTCTCTTTTTTTCATCAAAATGCACAAACTCCATTGGTAGCATGGGGATACGGAGGGATAAAACAGATACTATTCGTAGAGCAATGAGGATGATACTTGGCCAAAAGAATTTCAAAATAAAACAAATATGCGATGACTAGAATCTAATTGGCTTAATTTACAATATTAATGATGACACACATGCAAACGTTATCTCCGTTTATTAGACAACGCATGTTGTGGCTCATTATCTTATTAACGATGACATTATGTGTTTTACATATTACAGGCCAGCTGTCGCTTATGTAAATACTAAATTACTCATATCACAAAGAACCAAACCAAAATATCAAATAAATTAAAACGGAATGAATAATTGTTTGACATTTTGCAAGTACATCATCGACCGACATCATGAAACGAACACGTGTTTTATCAAAGACTCCTTATCACGGTTTATTCGTCTAACCCATCACACATTCTCACGTTTTACGAACAATTTATCATGACTGTAGGTGCATATATCCGAAGATGAAATAATATTTCCAATCGATATACAGTTGAAACGAAAAACAAACATTAATTCAATCAAAGAACGATATCTTAACCTACATATAAATTTGTTTCGTTTTAGGAAAGAGTTATCTCCCTCTTCCTAGGCAAGTGTATATACATGTGTGTGTAATAGCGTTTTGAGTTTTCAATGAGTTATTGGGTAAATAAGTGCTTTTATAAATCGCTATCCTGATTGGTTTTTTTTTGTCTAGATGTTGCTATGCACTACTCTTTATGTGTTTATATAATTTTATGTTTCATGCGATGTTTGATAACAGGTATTGATGAGTCATAGTAGGACAAAACAGCTATCTAAAAAGGTGCAATCACGTGTGTGTGTGTGTGTGTGTGTGTGTGTGTGTGTGTGTGTTACATCATCTGTTACATATCGGTGCAAATATCATTATTGAAAATCAAAAGGAAGTTTTCTCACTAAATTGATGCTGACTAGTATCAGTTCTGTAATCAAATAGACATGATTTACCTCGAACAAAAAGGTGAGGTCTTTCCTGTTGCCTCGGTTGTGAGAGTCGTAGTTAACCGTGCTAAATTGTGCCTTATAGTACACTGCATCCTCGTCAGCTGACGTTGTGGGTGTATCCGGGACAAATTCCGTTCTCTCTCCGTGTAACACTAGACCTCTGTAATACAAGCACAAAATAAAATATAGGCATATCTTCAATTTAATCGTTTAAATCGACATACACTCTAGATCTGATGCTTAAAGGTACGCTATCCGAGGTGCAGTATGTGATATTAAATAAATGAATTGATTATGCAGTTTTGCCTTTGTATTAGAAGTTAGAGAGCGAGCTATGCTTTCTAGCAGTTCAGATCATCCCAAAAAGGTGCTTAATTAGAGCAGACCGGTCTATTAACTTAAATCTTTTTTATGCATTTTTTTTATCAACATATAAGTAAAGCGTGTATTATAATGCAATATGTAACTTGGGATTCGAAAATATTGGAGAAAACTATCAACAAAGGGCGTTTAAGCCTGAGTTTTGTACTTTCCATCATTTTCGAATCCCGAGCTATGCACATTTGTACATTTACATTTGTCACTCAACGTAACAGCAAATTTGATATTAAAGTACCACTACATGTGAAGACAGCGAAATCAATACTGCACACATATTTAACACCACGCTAATTCAAATCTGTATAAAGCAAAAATGACATTTGAACTGCGCTTAGTATGCATGGTTTCAATGCACGGGATTAAATGTCTCATGGTTATGAATTAACAGCTATACTTATCATATATCATGCAGCGTTATTTGAAAAGACTGCCATTCAGAGCAGCTGTATAAGTAGGGAAGCTATTCCATTGATAAATATATGAATTGGATGAGTGTTCCATTAGCTGATGTTGTATGAATTTATATTTTGTTTTTACTTTTCGATGCTATAGATAATAACAAACCACAGCATAAACCACCAATTTTGATTCGCTTCAAGTGGAAATGAATACTCTTTCTGCAATTTTGACAGTTTGGATTGTATATCAAGGATGCTTAATCATCGAGTTGTTATATTTTATTTTATTACTTATTTTTATTTTACAGCATTTGCATGCTTTTCTTTGTTTTATTAGGGCGTTAGTTTAACGAAACGATAATTTTTTTCAACAGTCTTCCGGACATGTCTATGTAACAACAGTTTAACTAAACGATCACTTCTTCATTGAGGCATTTTCTTTAAAATTCCGACCTCAGAAACTCCATAAAACGTCCAGACAATAATGCATTTTCACTTTTATATATTAACAAATGAAATTTTCAGTTCGTGTAAATGAATAGAAGTATCTATTGAAATCAACGTTAATTTCCCCGTTAAGCTAACACTGCTTGAATCAAATCACTGTTTGGGTTAGTTGCATGTAGCTTCTTCAGTATATTGACACATTAATGTTCAACATTATTCTACAACATTTTTATGAATATTACTGCTTAAAACAAAATATATAGGTCATGATTAAGAAAAATACGACTCCCGGTTAATATACAAGTATAATATTCAACTTCTGCACATCTATCATTGAAAATATCATGTGAAAAATCTAAATTAGTTTACCGTCAAGCTAACAAGGCTTGAAGAAACTGTACTCATATGTAAGACGTTCATGCCAGAGTGATATATATATATAACTGAAGGCATTGCTCTCTGAGTCAGAAACATGAGGACAGATTTGTGAGGAGGGCCAACCAAAGCATATCAATGTCAATTATAACCAGGATCAGCTCCAGACATGCCTTGTTAGGTCTATCGAACAGATCACTGTAACCACCATGAATCAAAGTGCATGCTGGTGGAAGCCGTCCTGCAACTCCAATGTAATCAGGCATTACTGATGGTGTCTGAAAAATCACATTGTCACCGATTGTTCTCAACGTTTGTTACGTTTTACTCTTGTAACATTATTTGCATATCCCGGGTTAGTTTGATGAAACATAGACTGATACTAACATTTCTTCTATAACATATGTCTGTTGTACTGAATAAATTGAATCAGTTTATCAATTATAAAACACAACACGAGCCAACATATATCGACTGGCGATCTATAAAGAAACAATCGATATTCCGGTAAAACAAGTTATTTTTGTACCAAGTTGGTATCGATTTTCTGACAGGTCGCAGACACTGTATGAACCTTAGACTATTATAAGTGTAATTGGGTTGGACTAATAATACACTGAATACATACATTTTTTATGTCGAGGTTTGACATGTTTGTTGTAAGCGTACAGTATGTGTGTATGTGTAATGCAATGTGCATGCGTGAATTGTGTGTGCAGTGGAGTGTATATATGAAGCAAATCATATCTATGTGTGTGATAAGGGTATGTATAAATAACATACATAATCTGCATGTTATATTATAGTACATAATATATATAGTGATGTGTAAGTGTGTGATAAGTAATGTATATGTATAGATATGTGTGTTTTAATATGTATGTGCATTAAAACCTACTTTACATATGCAACTATGTATTTGTTTCATAATGTGAAAAAAATGCGTTAAACTGTGAGGTAAGCTCAGTGATGTGAACCTGCTAAATAATGTGTACATTTACATTTGATTAGTACTGAATTAATACATGTTAGCAAATATCGGCAGAGAATGATCACATGTAAACACATATCGATAAAAAACGTTCACATGTTAACACATATTGGTACAGAATGAATACACGATAACACAAGTCGGTACAGAATGATCACATGTTAACACATATCGATAAAAAACGATCACATGTTAACACATATTGGTACAGAATGATCACATGTTAACAAATGTCTGTACAAACTAACACATATCAGTACAGAATTAATATATGTAACACATGTCGGTACAGAATGAATACATGTTAACACATATTGGTACCGAATGAATACATGCTAACACATATTGGTACAGAAAGAACACATGTTAACACATATTGGTACAGAATGAATACATGTTAACACATATCAGTACAGAATAAATATATGTAACACATGTCGGGACAGAATGATCACGTGTTAACACATATCAATACAGAATGAATATATGTAACACATGTCGGTACAGAATGAATACATGTTAACACATATTGGTACAGAATGAATACATGTTAACACATATTGGTACAGACTGATCACATGTTAACACATGTCGGTACAGAATGAATACATGTTAACACATAAAGGTACAGAATGAATACATGATAACACATATTGGTACAGAATGAATACATGTTAACACATATTGGTGCAGAATGAGTACATGTTAACACATATTGGTACAGAATGAATACATGTTAACACATGTCGGTACAGAATGATCACATGTAACACATGTTGGTACAGAATGAATACATGTTAACACATAAAGGTACAAAATGAATACATGATAACACATATTGGGACAGAATGAATACATGATAACACAAGTCGGTACAAACTAACACATGTCGGTACAGAATGATCACATGTTAACACATATCGGTACAGAATGAATATATGTAACACATGTCTGTAGAGAATGAATACATGATACATGTTAACACATATCGTTACAGAATGAATACATGTAACACTTGTTACAGAATGAATACATGTTAACACATATTGGTACAGAATGAATGCATGTTAACACATATTGGTACAGAGAGAATACATGTCAACACATATTGGTACAGAATGAATACATGTAACACATGTCGGTACAGAATGAATACATGTTAAACACATATTGGTACAGAATGAATACTTGTTAACACATATTGGTACAAAATGAATACATGTTAACACATATTGGTACAGAATGAATACATGTTACACATGTCGGTACAGAATGAATACATGTAAACACATATTGGAACAGAATGAATACATGATACATGTTAAACACATATTGGTACAGAATGAATACATGTTAACACATTTCGGTACAGAATGATCACATGTAACACATGTCGGTACAGAATGAATACATGTTAACACATATTGGTCCAGAAAGAATACATGATAACACATTTCGGTACAGAATGATCACATGTTTACACATTTCGGTACAGAATGAATACATGTTAACACATGTCGGTACAGAATGAATACATGTTAACACATGTTGGTACAGAATGAATACATGATAACACATATTGGTACAGAATGAATACATGTAACACATGTCGGTACAGAATGATCACTTGTTTACACAATTCTGTACAGAATGAATACATAACACATGTCGGTACAAAATAACACATGTCGGTACAGAATGATCACATGTTTACACATTTCGGTACAGAATGAATACATAACACATGTCGGTACAAAATAACACATGTGGGTACAGAATGATCACATGTTTACATATTTAGTACAGAATGAATATATTTTACACATTTTGGTACAGAAACGAATACATGATAACACATACCTATACAGAAAGGACACATGGTAGAATAGGTTGGTACAAGAGGAACAAATGTGACCAGGGTATGAACGATGAACCGGGTGAAGAATATGAGTGCACATAGAACACACACACAACAAAATATTACTGATTCCGAACGAACATAACTATTTGAACAGTTTTCCTCATATAACAGATCTATATTACAGAAGCAGTCTCTTCATAACTGCAGGCCAGTTAAATTAAATAGCAATAATACACATCAATTCGAAAATGTCAAGCCAGCCTACGCAAAATTGCTAATAATTTATTTCACTAAGATTCTAATTATGACTGAATCTGCATTGAATGCTAGTTAAATAAAGTGAAGGTATGTTGAGGGAAGATAAGGATGAGGGCCAGATGAATAATTGACACATTCTGTGTTAGAACATGGCAACGTTAGAGAAAGCAGGACTTTAGAGCGCTCACTGGTATCGACGGCGTGGTTCCCTACTCCTAGCAATGTTGTGGTAATCTTTACACTAGACCTGTATAAACACATCCTTGTTTTACAATGCATATCGATATACTAACGCTAGACACAGTCAAATTTATCAGGGCTAGGTAATAAAAACAAATTCACCAAAAAACTCGTTTTAAGTACATTCAGCAGTCATTTGGGCTGCGTTTTCCCCTCTCCTACTTGTAGATTGCTAGAAAGAAATATCGACCTTGCCGAAAACTGCCTGTTTCTATGTATGTGCAGGAAAGCATTGGTTTGTCTGCACTAAGCTTTATCTAATAAGCATATCGTCATTTCAAGTACACTTTGTATGGTGATATTAGCACTTAAAGTTTTAAAGATGTAAAATGCCTTTCCCATAAATTTTCATGAGAAAGGAATATAAGATAGAAAGTCCTTGTTGTGAACAGCATACCATTGTCAGTTTAACAGGTGATACTCAAATTCAAAATACTCTAAAACAACAAGTCACTGTATGAATTACCTGTCTATTGATAACTGCAGGATAAGTCATTCACCAAATGCTAATTGTATTACAGATGTATATTGTATATACACAACCTGTCTACAAAACAAAAACCACTTTCTATTAAGGCCGATTCAGGAAATAGAGTAATGGAAGCAGTATTTTTGTTTTTTGAATTTCTGTTATAAAGTGGTGTTTGTAGTTTTGAAAAAAAACCGAATGAATAGATTGAGAAATTAAAAAATACACTTAGAACACTATCTATTTCCAGGAAACGTTCGACGTTAAGTAACGTGGCCATGATGGCTGGAAGGACAGTTTCTTTCACGTGTAAAGGTTATCTTCCCGTGCTGTTATATAAACACAGCCGACTACAGCTACTACCTAATTTTGAATATCAAAAATTGAGAATAGTTTATAAGAACGTTCTTGACAGAATTGTTGAAGATCTTGTTAGCTTACTGTATGGTTAAATCAAATGTTCAATCATTGTTTACACATTTTGCTGTTTATTGCTTTGAACACGTTGTTTCTGTAATGCCGTTTCGTTTAAACATTACTTATTCATTTATTCATTAGCTCATTATACATTGATATACAACTTGCTCATGTAAATGATATTTGCTGTATGTTTTACCATATCCGGCAAAAGAAAATATTAGTATTTTAGTTTTTAAAACAACATGTGAACGCCAAAATCCGGCTTTTTTAACCATTAAAATCTTCTCTATTTCCTTGTTGATTTGCATTACATTATGATGAATTTCATCGATATATCGAAAACAAATCCTTTTTTTCTTCTCATTTTTAGTTTACTTTAGTACTTCAGCTCAAGACAATATATTTTTTAATAGTTCAGTTTGTCATTATGTCGAATATATGTTATGTGTTTCATAAAAATTTAAAGCAAAGACGTAAAGACTAAATGAGGGAGAAAATTCACAGGAAAACACCTAAACTCCTAGGAAAGTCGAAGGTAAAACCAAGACCCTTAAAGGTAAAGTATTTTCAGCACCATAAGTGGTACCCGTCATAATAATATGTATTTCCATCTATTTATATTAATGTTACTTTTATATATAAATAATAATTGTATATAGTTTGCTGTCCATTGTATTGTTGGTGCCATTATGTAATTGTTAATAGAAAGGGACATTTTTTTAAAGTTGTAATAACTTGTGTCCAATTCCTTTTGAATTATTCAAATAAAAATATGTTTAAACTAAACTTTACTAATGGTCTCTGACTTATAGTTGTCTTACTGCATTGCTAACGTAAGACTATTTGTTTTCCAACGTAATAGTTTATTTGGTAAAGATAATTACCGTTGAATATGCTCTCCAAGTCAGTCAATATTTGATTCCTATTAATATGAATCTTACTATAGCAAATCATCGTTATGGTACTCCAAGATATTGCAATGTACACAGATGTACAACAGATATTAATTAGACAATCATGTATAATTAACAGCATGCTTTATATTACTGTTGCGTCCATGGTCTGTAGTGACATTTCAAAATATTAAGTCAATAGTCCAAGTATTTTGTTCATGAGATATCAATCATACTTAAAGGGAATGCAATATAATTTGATGTTGTATTTTAGTGCTAAAGTCTTTTACTAGTAACTCCCATGATTTGTTGGGTTTTTTATATACATTTTTTAATTTCTTATGAGCTAATAGAGGATACATAGTCTTATTTTAAAACATAGTTGATTTTGACAAATGCTTTGTATGTATACTATGACAAACGTAGTGTTCGTTTTAACAATGGTATATTTTTTACATACGCAAAATTAGCCTAATGAATGGTGAAAATACCAACATCAATTATCTTTATAAATATTGGGGTTATTTCCTGAACAAGCAAATTGATTGTCTGCAATATTTTCAAGCAGCCTGAATGGTTTTATTGTGTTACATAATCATGACACTGTCATAGTGCTGGTGACTCACTCAAACCATTGCGTACGTATGCATTACTTGCCTGCCTGAAAGCAGTTATAGATTGCAGGTGGGGTTTTTTCTAGCAATAATGGCTTTATTGATTTTTGGTATTTGCCCGTTTTAGAAAATAAAAATATTTGTTATATCGAGAGAATCAACTCTTTGCCAGTAGTAATTAATAAATACAACTTCCTGCTCAGCACAATATCCTAGTACAGAAGAGGATTCCCTTGTGTTTTCGAACACGAAGGTTCGATCAACTTCACTCAGCGCTCAATCTGTCTAGAATATCTATTCTAGCAAATATGCACGCACATAGCGACAGCTGTGAAATACAAAACGTGTCCCGGTATATTCAGACCGATGTCCCCCGATATCAACAGTTATCATATATAATTAGGATGATTGTATTTACTGATAGAGAGTTTATTAAACTCTAGGAAGTCGGGTTTGTAACGAATTCCAGATGGAAGTGGTGATAAAATGCTACATATGCATATAATATATTGACCACGTGCTGAAGCTATAACGAAGAGAGATAGAATTACCGCAGGGGTGTATGTTATGCAGTATGTGTAGTATTTTACATAGCAGGTGTAAAACAAATATTCATTGAAACATGACAAAGAACGAAACGATGATGTCTTGAGTATCCGGTCAGGACAAAACTTACAGGGGCGCTATTCCATAACTTGTTAAGTTTTCTAGTCAAACATTTAGGACAATCTACTTGAGACACAAAACAATGAAAGATTATTTCTTATCCCTTGCTTATATTCACAAAAACACGTTGTAGGCTATTTATTTGAAATTGGAACACGTTTGATACTATATATAGCTTCAAAATATTTGTACAGAGTAGGGAAACTGTAGCTTATAATTGCCGTACTTGTGAAGGTAGTATTACAAGCAATATCAAGGAAGCTGTGCATTGTTATCAGGAATAAACTTACAATATCTATCACGAGAGGGTCATACAGTCGAGTTCACATACATCTTTCCCAAGGAGTTCGCTCACACACACATTAGAAGAACATACATGTATTTGTGTATATACCTTTTTTTAATGGATCAATGTACAATCTAATACACTTGAATGCTAATATTAATTGATATAACCGAACATGTCTTTGAATTATTAAACATCCTTACAGATTATAAATAATCAAGTTTGGTGTTAGGTTACCCGAATTCTTCAACTTGACCCAAAGGTCACGTCTATTTTAATCTGTTTACAACTCAGGTCCAGTAAACCGTGGCGATGTGTACATATCGTAAACAGTGTATACGTACACTTGTGTGGCAGGCTGTACCGTCGGTCGCTTATCTAAAATTGAAAGTATGTCCGACTAAAATGACCCTGTTTTTGTATTACAAACTACTACTGTTACAGTAGTAGTAGTATATATATATATATATATTATTGTCGGAGTAAAAATAGCGCCCAAGGCCAAATTGGCAACCGAGAAAATATGCTGTGTATATACATCCGATCCAAAACATTCCATTCAAACAGACAGATCTCATCAGTGTTGTACACAATCAATGAGAACCAAAATGCAAGTATAGTACACTGAAATGGGAGTCACCAAGTGCTAGCGTGTATTGCTACATGGTGCTGATGGCGAAATGAAAGTAGAATCAACTTACCGAAGAATCATTGAAGGTCTGATCGTTAGCTTTATCCAATAGTCGGTGTTTACATTCAATTTAACCGTCTGAGATTTAGAAAACCTCTCTCCGTCTTGTTTATGATAAACCGGTTCGTCATTTTCCTGTTTCCTCAATGACACGGAAATCTTGTAATTTTTTGCCATTTGTTCAATTAATTGTTCTAGGTTTGCTCACATGTTACATAAACGTCTTCTGGCCAACTCTACGCCCCTTTGTCGTCTGCTAGGTGTCTTCGGTTTGCCGCTCTGTCAACTGTCGTCTGCTTAAACCCAATGCTAACACGAATGCCGAGTGAATGAACACATGATGAACATATCGCCTTGGTAATGCCGACGTCTTGACTTCGTATAACCTCTCTGTTGTAAGCAAATTCTAATTGGTATACAAGGGCCGGTATGCAGTTAAGTGGCCGGCGATCAATATCTGCATTAATCTCGGAGTATTGAGCACGCATGCGTAAACATCAATTCTGATAGTCATGCCGTGTCTATGGGAGTGGAACATTTATAAAGATGTCGCCTGTCAGTGACATGTCAGGTCGTCACCAATCAATAAGGCCGTCATATTACAGCTACAGAATGCAGGCGATATAGCTGTCCCTGGCTTAATAGAGAAACAGTCCAGTGTATTCAACTCATCTGTGGACTATTTAAAATCAATTTTAAATAGTTTTTGGCCCATTTTAACGAGACCTTGGTTTTTCTTTTCACTGCAATACATTGACTGTTCTGTTTTTATTTTAAAAGTACTTAATTTTTATTTCCAGATTTTACGTCCTCCTATACCTTAGCCTTCCCGAATAATGAAGCAGTGTAGAAAATGGCGTTCTGTTCGATTTTCTAACGGACTCTTTAAAAACAAGTGTAAGTACTCATTTCAGGCTTGAAGGCTCTATATCCTTTGATACAACTTAAGATGTAATTTCCAAACAAATTTTACGGTTTCAAAATATATTACAATACCATTTTTTACGAAAGTTCATGTTTCAACTAAGGAAATACTTGCATCATTGAAACAGTCAGTAATTTCAAGTTCATGTTATTTTTGTTATTATTGATGTCTATGTGTCGTGAATATGCGACATTTATCTTAAATTATTATAACGATACAACAATATAAAAGATATACAGTAGGTATCACTGGAAATCATTTAATAACGTAAATTTACCCTCTTGCAACAATTTTTGTTGAAAAAAAAATGGAAACATCTCTGTAAACCACTTTAAAACTGAGCTGTATAAGATGATCACTGTTACGTCAAATCGAATGTGAGCTGAAAGTGTATAGTCCAAATATAGTCCGGATACCATTTGGACTGTTCAATGATAATAACACAAAAAACGAAGGTCGTTAGCATACACAAGTAAGATTACAGTGATCTTTTCCATTACGCTCCATTCGAATATAATCAATATATTGAGAGAAAAGTGAATGTAACGGAATAACTGAATATTTTAATGATGTTTAACTTTGTCTAACGATCTATCTATCTATCTATATATATATTGTTGATCACGAATTCAATCACCTAATTATAACTGGGCTCTGAAGTATGCATCTGTAAAGGGTGATTTTCAAATGCGTGATGATGTCGCTTATTTTATTATGTTTTTATTTTTCTGAGATGTTTGGGCTAATGACTTCGTGAGTAGATTTCAGTTTTGCGCTAAGTATTACAGTAACCATCAAATGGTCGTCTATCATGCAATCTAACAGACAGCAAAAACTCGTTGTTCTGATAGTGTTTGTCCATCCAGCTATAGTAAATCTTGAAAGACGTTTGTGGTAAACGAAGTGGAAACTTATATGAACGACATTATAACGAGGTTTTACTTTATTCTAAAAAAAACAATTCTTTAACAAATCAATACACGAAATGACGATCTTATTGTTATCTAAGTAAAAATTTGGAATTACCTTTTTATCAAACTATTCGTTATTTATTATGAAACTGATGAAAAGTTAGATACCATAATGATTTCAAACCTTGCATCGTCTAGTACAAATGATGATGTTTTATGCCAATTAGGTGGCAAACAGAGTCAAAATCGATTCTCCATTTTTTTCAAGGATTCATTATGTGTTAACTTCGGGTTTGGTGTCTCCTCACGCGTAGCATATCTTACCTAAATATCAATTTCAATTTGTTGGTCCAAACATAGAAAAAGTACGTAAGTTTATTAATATTTGAATAGGATCTACTTGACTAGAAGGATATATTTCAATGCGAATAGAGAGCAAACCACTTTAAGAAAATTCTAGCATAAACAAATACCTCTTGCCGGCTTTAAAATGATACCTTGTACTATGCATAGCTTATACAGATCTCTTTTAGATAAGAGGTATACCTGCGGGACATCGACGCACTTGGCAAAAAACAAAAAACAATTCACATGCCTCAGATTAACTTTGAAAATCATAAAGGGTGCTATATTAATGTTATCTATTATTGTTTAATGATTGTCACTAATAATATAGCAATTACACCATAAATGGTCCAATGGAACCTACATTAGTTGTTTTTTCCTGAGATCAGACGTAATATTAGATGACAAACAACATTTGTTTGATCTTAATCAATATTCATATTATGACGTCATTTCATTGGTTAGGTCAGAATGGTCTGTGCCAAGTGCAGTACATTAGTCCTAACAATTTTATGTTCCATCTTGTTTAACGATTTTTACATTATTTAGCATCTTATATGACAATTAAAGACTTTTATGTCGGTGAACATGTAGTTATATTGCATCAAGTCAATAATTGATAGTTATTCAAGTCTTGATATACGGCAAAACCCAGACGTTTCCATTACATTATTGTGTTATCCTGACGGCGCTATGCATTATTATTTAGCATATAATGTATCCGTGTTCAAATATAGACTAAAACGAATATTATTCCCGAGCCCTTTCTGTTCATTTATTTTTAATTGTGTTATATCAATTACAAAAAAAAAACATACATGTTAACAAAATTGTTACAATAAACCAACTGGCTTATGTTTTTTTGTACATCCTCAATCATTGAATCATATTCACGTAGGTCGGTGATATACTGTGTATGATTATTACTATTTTTAGAAAGAACATGTCAATATGCTCTTTATGTCGTCAATTCAATTGTAACGTCACAGTGCTCTTTACCAAATGTAGTGAGCTACTCTTGATATTTATACGTTCCAATTGTGTAATGATATATTTAAGCTTCATTTCATCTAGCAACTTATATGTATTTTGTATGTAATAATTAAGGATTTTTATTGAGGTTGAAATATGTGCTTTTAGAACTTGCACAACCTAGAATTTGTTCCGAACAAAACAAATCTTTTTCGTGTCCTTTTTACCTTTTATTGACCTCAACACATGTCCATAATTGTAAAATAAATACCACTGCAGTCTTTACACAAATATTCGTGTACAATAGATCTGATAAAATGAGTTCCCAATATGTAATAGTCGCAATACAATGACGAGAGTCTTGTTAACAGTAGAATAGAGCTCCCGGCGGTATATGTACATGAATATATCATTGCATGCGGCAAATGACCAACCGTACCTGTGACACATTGGCCTCGAGGTAAAGAAGCAACTAATGTTATGTAATGACACACATTTGAATGAAGACACTTGCAGTGCTATTATAATGTGTAAGTCCATGTGACACACATTTGAATGAAGACATTTGCAATGCTATCATAAGTGTGTAAGTCCATGTGGGTCTTGTTCCTATTAGTCACCCAGTAACGCGTGATGTATTCATATTGACTGATTCCAAATGGTACACATAAAGGCATAGCCTCACTGTGTTCGACTTATATTAAAATTATATATATGTTACACAATTCAGGAAACAGTTTTCTCTTGCTGCGCTTCGCGTTTAGTTAATAACTGAAACAGTGCTACGATTGTCCATTTGTACATGAAACCGTTTCTAAAATTATAACTATATTTGTTGGTAACGAATGCCCTACTGAAAAGATTAACTTTGTTCACTTGACTGTTTCATACACACGATAACTCACGTATATAATTTTTAATGGTTCTTGCAAAACGGTAACTGAAACCAGGGTAGTACTAATAAAGGTCATGATTGTAATTGATTTCTAACGTTATTAATCTAAAATATATGTTTGGAGAGATGCGCTACTTTTAACGAAAGTTAGTGATATTACCTGGTGTACGGACGTCACAACGTATGAAACTGTCTCTCATGGACAGTAGTCAGCATAATCTATACATGTTTATATTATATATATAATGTATCATGACGTCATCACTTTCTGTGTTGTGTTGTTGTCCTGTCAACATAAATAATCAGTTTACCTGATGGAGATACTAAGAAACTATTGTCATTTGTATTTTATATTTTTATATATATATATAGAAAACATAAGATCTAACGACCGACTTAAAAAATAAATAATGCTTTTTAGTCGGTCAATAGATCTTATTATATTTCTGTACTTACCTACTTCACATGGATATATTTATATATATGTTGATGAATACAGTGTTGATTGGTTTTTGTTTTCGTAACATTACATTTCCTTGAGAACAAGATTGTTATTTATAGTTATGGCATGATCCTAAACATAGTTTAATAGAAGCTCTTCGGTAATGAAGGTACAAATAATATTATCGCTGGTCATTTAAGTTCCTCTAGATAAAACCTCAAGTTTCACCACGCCCCGATGATAATGGTCTTCTTTTAAAGTAGCGGTTTTGAAATTTTACTCATATACCAATCCCCTTTGTATTAGAATATCATCATCGAAAAATAACAAGAAATACTAAAGTGTTACCACTAGAGCAAATGTGAACAAAGTAGGAACTTTTATAAAAAAAACCCATGGAGAATGAGACCAGGTGTTCCAGAAGGGTAAGCGTCTTATGCTTCACCAACGACACCCGCCACATGAATCTAGGTCAAATAAAAGTAATTTTGAAGTCCTCACATCAAAAACTCGGGAAGTGACAACAAAATCATGCGTGATACTTATGAGCAGTATAAAATAAACTGGCACAAAACAACACAAAGAAATAAAATATTTCTGAATGAGATCCTGATGGCAACCACACAACTTTTCCATAGTCTTCATCAACCTGTGTCTTTTGAAACACTGTGTTGTAAGTTTGTCCCGTCAGCAGTCGACATCTATCACGGAAGTCGTGATATTAGGAGCCAAGCTCGTGAATATCGAATCGACTGTGACATATAAACACCAAAGTTAGGGGAGATTAGTATGTGTTGAAGCCAGTGATAGCGACACTTTAGAACATGCTTTAAAAAAATGACTTTGGTAAATCTTTTACTCTAATTCATTTGAGATGTAACAAGGCATTTTGTATTTTAAATATAATTTGTAAGTTTAAAAAACGTAAAAGGCGACGAAACCGTAAAAATAAGCGCATTGTGTTGTTGTTTGGCAAAACTGTGTCATTCAGTTAGATCATGAATGCCATACAAAACACTTCAATGCGCTTATTTTTACGTTCTCGTCGCCTTTTACGTTTTTTAAACTTAAAAATTATATTTAAAATGAAGCCCGGATGGAGATTGTAAATACATCAGTGACCACGACTGACCCAGACACGTCATGAAATTGACTATTTACATGTAAGATCTCACGAACAATATTGTGACCCCAAAAGGTCAATGTTGTTCCGTCTCATATTGAATAACCAAGATTTTGCATAAAACGCATACAATTTCTTGAAATCGTTTCTTCCGGTGATTTCCCACTCCGTGTCGCCGGTAAAACTCAATTTGCAACAGTTTAATTACGATATACCGCCTCAAATCTCAAAACACAGTAGGCTTATCCCCTAAACCTAGTTATACACAAACACTTGCAATACACCTTACTAGCCTTACACGGAGATATGCAAAGTTATACAAGAGTCTATCTGGTGATCTATGTGGTTGTAAGACCCTTATTGTGTTCAGGGTTCTACCTTTGATAAAATTGTTACGGACCGATGGTTACCAGACGGAACAAATTGGCTGTACTCGATAGCTTGTTGGTAGCGTTGGTCATTCATGGCAACATTTTGCATGGGTGAAACTTTGAACGAAAATTGGTAACAATTTCGCCATTGTCAAACCAGTTGCAGCCATTGATATCCCTTGTTAGTCAGGAGAGTATTAAAGTGAAACATAGCGTCCAGTGTTACGCATTAATCATGAAAAGTGACTTTATTAGAAATCGGAGTGGAAATGGAGGGAATGCGCTACGCCACGTTTGGCAAATCGGTTATTTTTTCATTACCCAACCTAGACTGTTATTAAGAATTTCTCAACTGCATTTTACAGACCCTGGACCGTTTTTCTTGTCCGTTTAAACGCAAACGCAACGCAAACGGAACGCAAACGCAACGCAAACGGAACGCAAATGCAACGCAAACGGAACGCAACGGAAACTCAACGCATACAAACCGTTTGGTTAAACACGCTCCTAAAACGCAGTTCATAGCAGACAAATAACGGACTTAGATTTAGATGTACTTGCTCGCGGAAGGGTGTCGGTCTCTGACCCTAACTCTGACCTTATTTACCTTTACAGCGCTCGCGTGTTATTTGCACTTCAGTGGATGCAGATGTACTTATAGGCAACATTTTCCCCGTCAGCAACAACATTGCAAAATAATTTGGAATGATGAGTTGTCCCCCGATTTTTTTCGTGAATATTGATAATTCATTTTGAAATGGAATTAAATTTCTAATGGCATCCGTTTGGAACTCAACAGTACATTACATTTAACATCTAATCACTAAATCTACACGACGTAAAAACACATTCCTTTTTATGAATTCATAAGATTAAAAGTATATTTGATGTTGGTGGTTTCTCACTTATCTTTTATTTTAATTTCTATATTTTCCCTAAATATTATTTCAAGGTGAAGTTACGGGAATAGTCTTGAACAATGGTTCTTCGACATCAACAATACATATGGATACGTCTAGTGGGTAGTCCATTTTTTTCAAATTCTGAATTTGTTGCTAAAAAAATATTTAATCAATTTGTCGAAAAATAATAAACAACCCAAACTAAATAACATACGTGTAATTGTTTGTTTTTATTTAAACTAGGCGATCGCAAATGTTCAAAAGGAGATGAAATATGAAACTTGTGTTTGGAAAATATTGGATAGGAATACCATCATATGTATAAAACAAGTGAATGTGATGTGTTTGCATAGAGTATTTTTCCTGAATTATCTTACAAATCCAACTGAAATGCTGCAAGCGAATTCCGTGTAATTATTGTGGGTTTTGTTTTCTTAAAATCGTCCTTCTCTACTTATATCTCAAACAGATACAATTCTTATGATATTCTCTTTAGTGGTATAATTTGATAATTATAATCAGTATTTATATGAATGATATTGAAGCCAGAGCGTTAGTTATATGTATCTTATCTATACATCTTACAACACAACATACATGATGTTTACATTCTATGCACCCTGTCACGCTTAATCATACTCATTGCTGTACCCACGGACTTAGATAAATCTAATTCCGTGCTGTACCCTCAAGTTACACATTTTCAGTTGTCTGAGTGATGAAAACATAATCTGAAATCTGAATTACTTGGGTAATTCCCTCCTTAAAACAGCCTTGAACCAAAGTTTTGTTATTGCTTTCTCTTGACAGTCATTTTGAAAAGTATATCACACAAACAGCACTGATTTCACTATCCTAAACGATAGCGAATTAATCCCAACTATCATCTGGTCTTTGCTTTTACCTGGCCTTACATTTATTATTGTTTAAACGTGTGGTCACCCCTGTTATCTGCTGCTATTGTTATTTCGAAGGTAAAGACCACAAGGTTACTACCTGTGGTTTCAGACACATGGACCCGGGAATTTGCTACAGTTGTTTGTTTGTACCTATCGCGCCGTATAGTAATATTAGATGTTCTTCTTCTTTTTCTTATTGTGATAAGGCGTCATGTAGATTAACTTAATCTGAGAATTTAGGAAGTATAAAGTAGATGTTTTAGTGGTTAACACTATTTCTCGAAAAACTTGCCGCCCCTCCTTCTAACCGCACCCAAGAAATGTACCCTGAACGTTTTGCTATATCAAGCTATGAAAATACTTCGTTTAATACAATCAAAGGCTAAGAAATCGCGAACGTCGTAGTTGACTTAGTTTCCGAGATATTGTGATTTATCTGAAAAACACACCTTTGGCTCAGCGGCGATCGCCTCGATATGGGTAGCCACATATGTGACTGTACAGCCCTATACCGGGAAGCTTTGATCGTGCGTTATACTGTCCCTGGTTCGATATGTGAGCTTTTTAGCTACTTATATCACGGACTTATATCACGCTGTCGGTAGCCAAAGTAGCCATTGGCTACTTTTATTTGTTATTGGCTACTAAAAATTCGATGTGGCTACTAAATTGACTACTAAGTTTTTAAAACAGGGGAAACTCTGTATCTTTGTCGCAGAAAACGATCCGTCTACTCGAGCTCACGTGTGTATTGTGGCTGACACTGATTGCGTAAACATAATCAGGGCCGTCACAGATCAGCGCGCGCTGTACGACTGCGAGTTAGTTAATGCTTTTGTCTAAGTTGTAAAGTCGATTATCAAGCTTCAGATGGCAAAAGGTGTTAAAATTCTTGTACAATAATTATGGACAGGGGGGGTCAAGTTAATTGGATGACCCTTTGACGTTGAGAAAACAGTCTGATAAGCTAGTCACACATAGGTGGTCTCGCACACGTACATTTGACGGCGCCGTAAGCCGATCTGATAAACTCGTTCAAACACCGCATCCAGTAAATTTACGGGTTCAGTATATCTAAATTAGTGTCCATGGTATTCATTTACCTTTTCCAGTACCGTAGTAAGCACAAATACGTCCGAAATGCTTGATTAGAAAGTATAAGTATCGCCTTGAAACACCATGTCGAAGTGCCGATTTTCGGCCTTTCCGCCCACTTCAAACGATAGGCCCTATATCGTATCTGACTGTGTACTTTCGTGGTTAGCCGTTTTAGAATTTCAAGTGATCGAGAAAAGTTATTTAGCATCGCAGTTATGCAGTTTTTAGAACAGCAACCCGTTCAGAATTACTTCGACGGTTTTAGGTGCCAATCGACGACACGTGCACGGGAATGGCAAAATTGCGCGACGTGATGTTTCGAAGGGTTGGTCAATACCGTTATAAATTCGTCCTTTCAAATGTGTTCTACTGCCATTTACATTTGAAATGTGTGTTCTTTTTAAATATGTTTATATATATATTTTTTTACATAAAACATGAATTACGGTGAATGTAAACAAAGGAAATATAATTACTAGATTTTTTCACAATTCGCTGTGTCAAGAAAATGAGATAAAGGCTGATTTTTCTCTCTTTTGAAAAAATAAATAAAAAAGTTCTGGTGGAAATTTTCAGCATTTTAATTTTCTTAAAATTGCAGCCATGTAATCTGAAAGGATTAAAAAAATATCACATTATGGATTAAATTATAAACATGATGTACAACAATTTTTTTAATTTAACAGAGTACTCCTTAATTTAACATCATATTGAATAGTATTGCACTTCAAAAAATATTAAATATTTAATGATTTTATGGAGGGCCTATCCGTAACGGTTGGGGGCCGAGAAAGTATGGCCACTGTTTAAAAAAAATTGGCTACTGAAATTCAAACATGGCTACTTTTTTGGCTACTGATTTATTAGGTCCAGGGTGAGCCCTGGATAACATAATCTAATTCCGTGCTTATATGATATATTCCGTCGTCACTTACTTGTGTAGGTAATATTTAAAGTACTACATACATATATTTTGTTTTCCCCATTTTAATGAAGAAATGAGTTTCTACTGAGAAGGCAAATGATGTGATGTAATGCGGGTGTCTGAACACACATGCGGATGCTATCTAAATGAATCCGTGTTTTTACATAATTCGTTAATCTAGTGAATGTAAATATTATACTTTTTATTTTTTAATTGATCTCTAGAAAATTTGATGAGCACCTATATACAATACAGAGCAATTGAGTAAAACTTAAGTCAAATTAACGTAGGAGCACTCCACCCTTTTCTTTACAATAATTATGTAGATATACGATTGAAACAGACGAAAACTTGCACCGGTACAATCATGTATGCTCAAATTGAGCAGCAACCCGAGTATTTTTAACCCCAGTTTTAAAATCTTGAAACATTTTTTTCATTCTTTATGCAATCAATGGAATTTAACACATCATAGATATACACACCAATTGAAAAAAAAATATTGCAGACGGAGAACTGGTCCGTTCAAGTCTCACAAAGATTAGTAATATATAATGTGCATAACAGGGTCCAGCATTATTTGCCTTGTTACTGACTTTCATCTGTCCAGTGATGCAGTTGTACTGGATTTGATTTGCATATAATGCGACTCTTTGGCATTACTTACACATTTTATTTATTTATCTTTTTCTTAAAATTGATCCTTATACCAGAAACGTAATATATACGTCTCTGCTTAACATTTCCCTGTTATCTAGACTGAGGACATTGCAGTTAAATGGAAAATTGGAAGACACATAATCTACACCAATCTACATACTGATTATTATATTTCTAACTGCTTTATCGCATGATTCCATGATAAAATGAGCATATTTTAGCAAAGATATGGTTTATTTATAAGTTTATATTTTAGATGAATTATGTGATAATTTTCTATTGTAAATTAAATATTTATAGTGTTGATAAATATGTTTAACATGTGTGTATTCTAATGTCGATTTAGGCAGTTATGAATGTAATATGCAATGAGTTGAGACGTAAATAAATAAATCAATATAGATATACTAACTTTAGGTACCCCCTAGCCCACCTGCTAACATCCCTATGATGTCATACCTGGACACAGGTATATTGGTGCGTCTTGGGCCTCCTGCTGTCAGCACTGGACACGGGTGTTGTTTAGTGTTATTTACCTGTACACAAATGTCACACCTAAGTAGGCTAAGGGAGTGGATCGAGACGATTTTCATTATTGAACAAAGATGTTAAATTAGAACTTGGGTTTATTACATGTATATGAAGAGAAAAAGTTTGAATCTCATAATTCAATTATATTTTTGAGATAAATATAATAACGGAATTAGATTGTCTAAGTCCGTGATATAATTTAGCATCGCATACAGAAGTACTGTATTGTATACAAATAAATGTGTGTCGGTATTTTGCTGTTTAATTGAAGTGTCGACCTAACCAGAGACGTATATACTACTGGCTTTATATGTCTCTTACTTAACATAAGGAAGACACAATATCGTCAATTTGTCATTAAACGGTAATACAGAAAATATGCCATACCTTTTATTGACATTCAAAAACAGCATATACCAACGTTGAAGTTATTTTGTAAACATTTTTCAATGATACATTTCCGGTTTTTTTTGGACCGTAGCAGTGCCACAGTATGTGACTGTAGAGCAGAAAATATAAAGTGTATACGTCTGTGTAGAGTAAAGAAAATAATTGCAAACTGACTTTCCAGCCTAAAATAAAGAATAATTTTTGATCGACAACATTGAGAGTATTTGCACAAATTTCTCATCAGTGCTCAGAATCAGGACACGCAATGCTTCCAAGGTGTGTTAATAATAACATACAGCATTTGATATAGCGCTCTATCTAGCTAACATATAAGCCGCTCTAAAGCGCTTTACAGTACATAGATATACAATTAATACAATTAGCATTTACATTTATCAATTTGATTTTGAGGAACTCGCAGGAGCTGCCTTATCAGGCGCTAACTACAAGTCCTATGCCACCTGGCTAATATCTCCCTATGTGTGTATGCTGGAGATGTGATGTGTTCTGTTTGTAATAGGACCGTGTTTCCAACGGCATCATTTAAAGTGACAACTCACTTGCAGCACAGATACCGCAACATCCACCCCAGACCATGTTATATTCCACCTGGGTTGTTGGAGTTGTGTGGGCAGGAGAAAAACAGTTTGTTCTGATATTCCATGCGTCCGACGACTTCGAGGATCGAACCCCGGCCGCCTGCGTGGAAGGCCGAAGTGTCCGTCCTATTCAGAGTTGTCAGTTTGATATCAATTAAACTCACTGTCTGGAAATTCTGGCAAATTTTATATGGCTGAATACCATCTACATACTGTTATCTTCAGCGCAATATGATTCCTTAAAACTAAAAAAAAATATTAATCCGCGATCTGACGCTGTATGGCCATGGCTGTTCTCTAACTCGCCTATTCCTGCCATGATGACTGCTAGAGGGGTTGAACTTGTGATGTCACAGCCGATAGGGTCCCATTCACCGCGAGTTACGATTACGACCGGTTTTTTGTGCGGTTTTCGAACCCGCCGAAACGAACCCCAGGGAAGACTCAATAGAAGTCGAAATCCCGCTGGTGTTCTCCGAGGGCTTAAGCCTAGCCTTAGCCCTCCCCCCCCCCCTACCCCCCCTCCCCGACTTACCTGCACGCCCTCGCGGGCGGGGAGAACCACCGGGAGGAGTCGGCTGCCAGGCACGGCAACTGTCACAGGGCTGCTCCACAGAGCAAGACCGACAGCTAGGACAGTAAGGGTGGGGTCGGAAGCCTTGAATAAATGACCCCCAGGACAGCGCCTTTGAGAAGGAGGAGTCTCCATCTCAAAGTAAACAAACGCGAACACGCAACCGGAGCCTGGTCGCAAAACGGCACAAAATAAAGCAAAACGCTAAATTAAAACAAAATTAAGTAATATAGTATATTTTATAAAATATTTTTAGTTTTATCTCTATGTGTGTATGCTTTCTCGTTAATTCTTTTGTCTATATTGTGGGTTTTGTTTACGTCCAGGTCGAAGTATGTATTAGTCCTACGCTCGACTTTCATGTGAAACCCAGCTTGCTGTCACCATACACGACCTTGTTTCCAACTTTGACCAAGGTTCACAGACTGACATCGCCATATTGGACTTCTCTAAGGCATTCGATATGGTGCCCCATAGGAGGTTGCTGCATAAGCTGGACTCGTACGGCGTACGTGGAAATTTACATCGATGGATCAGATCATTTCTCTGCCAAAGGCACATGAAAGTAGTAGTGGAAGGTGAATCCTCAAGAGAAGTCCCTGTTGCCTCCGGAGTACCCCAGGGAACAGTCCTAGGCCCTCCATTATTTCTGTGCCACATCGACGACTTACCTGATGCCGTCAAGTCTCAAGTACGCCTATTCGCAGACGACTGCCTGCTATACAGGATCATACGCACCCACCAGGACCACATCATCCTCCAGCAAGACCTACAAAATTTGAGTTCTGGGCCGAGCAGTGGGGCATGCGGTTCAATGCCAGCAAGTGTTACATCCTAACCATCAAGCAGAAGTCATCTTACTACTACCAACTGAATAACACTATCCTCAAAGGAGTTCCGACTAGCCCCTACCTTGGCATCACAATCTCGTCTGATCTCCGATGGGGAACCCACATCGACAAAATCTGTAAAAAAGCTAGTTCTACCCTAGGCTTTATTAGGCGGAACCTCTACCACTGCCCAGCCAAAACACGGAAATCGGCCTACATCTCGCTTGTCAGATCAACACTGGAATATGGAGCCATCATATGGGACCCATTCCTACAGTCGGATATTGACAAGCTGGAGAGGATTCAAAGGAAGGCTGCTCGATTCATCTCACGCGACCACAGAACAAGAACTCCTGGATGCGTCGCCAACATGCTCAGGGACTTGGACCTGCTAACATTACAACAACGCAGAAAGGAGCTACGTCTGACCTTCCTGTTCAAGGTGGTGGAGGGGTTGGTACCGGCTATACCACCTAAGCCCTATTTAAAACCAGTGAGAATTAAACGCAAAGTGACAGCAAGGCATTTTAACAGCTTTATCTCAACAAACGTCGTTGAAAATAGTGTTACAAACAATAGCCGCTGTTTTCAAACTATTGCTGCGAAAACAGAAACACTGAGGAACTCTTATTTCCCCAGGACTATAATAGACTGGAACCATCTTCAGGAAGAACAAGTCCTTGTGAAATCTGTGGAGATTTTCAAATCTCGTCTCAATTCGGACTAAAAACCCCTATGCGCTCTTCCCTCCCGTTGTTTATATGCCAGAAGTGGTTTTTCAACGTACAGATACAGATACAGATACAGACTCGCAATATGTATCGGGGGTGCTCCCTGCAAGGTTCGAGAGGTACAAGGCCCCTGCCAACATTGACAATAAATAGATTTTGATTACGACATTGAAAATCATTGAGAACAGAGACGTATAAAGCCATACGTATAAAGTATATACGTCTCTGTTGAGACCTAGCAATTTTACTACAGTAGTTGTGTATTCGGTATTTCTTTAGGCTGAATTAAGAGGACGCATTATTATTAATTTTTAATATTTAATAAAATAGTGATGAGTATTCAAATAAGTATTTAAACTATTGAAAAGATTTACCACCTACACCCTTCTACATCACTCTTCTACATCACATTTACTTCCTATACCTTTAAATGCTGTGTATATAGACCCCCGTTTTCCAAAGATTAAACTATATTATTATAAATTATAGAGGGTAAAGAAGGAAAGAACGTGATAATGGTTAAACCACGAATGGCAAAAACCGCCACAAATGAAATAAAAAATCAATAAATAATTAAGTTGAATAAATAAAACAAATTATCTAATAAATCAATAAAATGAAATCAGAATAATTGAATTGAATAAATAAAACAAATTAATTATTAAATCAATAATGTGAAATAAAAATATTGAAATAAAATAAATGAACGTAATTACTTAAATAAAAAAAATAAAAAATAAATGCAGGAGGTTACAGAAGGTAAAGACAGTTTACATTTGTAGGTGATGTAGAAGGGTGTAGGTGGTAAAGGAAGTATAGGTGGTGTAGAGGGTATCGGTGGTATATGAAGTAAATGTGATGTAGGAGGGTATAGGTGGTAAAGGAAGTATAGGTGATGTAGGGGGATATAAGGTGGTATATGACGTACAGGTGATGTAGGAGGATATAGTTAATAAAGCTGATGTAGGAAGGTATATGTGCTACAGGAAGTATAGGTGGTATAGGAAGTGTAGATGACGTAGGAGGGTATACATTGGTATATGAAGTAAAGATGATGTAGGAGGGTATAGGTGGTAAATGATTAAGGTGACGTAGAAGGGTATAGGAAGTAAAGGTGATGTAGGAGGATATAGTTATTTAAGGTGATATAGGAGGGTATAGGTGGTTATAGGAAGTATATGTGATGAAGGAGGGTAAAGTTTGTTTAGGAAATAAATGTGATGTATGAAGGTATATGTGGTATATGAATTAAAGGTGATGTCGGAAATATAGTTGATGTTGGAGGCTATAGGTGGTTTAGTAAATAAAGATGACGTAGGAGGGTATAGGTGGGTTAGGAAGTATAGATGACGTAGGAGGGTATAGGTGGTATAGGAAGTATAGATGACGTAGGAGGGTATAGGTTGGTTAGGAAGTATAGATGACGTAGGAGGGTATAGGTGGGTAAGGAAGTATAGGTGACGTAGGAGTGTATATGTGGTATAGGAAGTATAGGTGGTATAGGAAGTATAGATGACATAGGAGGGTATAGGTGGGTTAGGAAGTATAGGTGATGTAGGAGGGTATTGGTGGTATATGAAGTTAAGGTGACGTATGAAGTATAGAAAGTAAAGGTGACGTAGGAAGGCATATGTGGTGTAAGAGGGTATAGATGATGTAGTAGCGTATAGGTGGTGTAAGAGGGTTTAGATAATGTAGGAGGGTATAGGTGGTTATAGGAGGTACATGTGATATAGGAGGGTATAGGTGGTATAGGAAGTAAAGGTGATGTAGAAGGGTTATGGTGGTGTATGGAGTTAAGGTGATGTAGGATGGTAAACGTGGTATAGGAAGTATAGATGATGTAGGAGGGTATAGGTGGTGTAAGATAGTATAGATGATGTAGGAGGGTATAGGTGGTATAGGACGTATAGGTGATGTAGGAGGGTATAGGTGGTATAGGACGTATAGGTGGTGTAGGAGGGTTATTGTGGTATAGTAGGTAAAGGTGATGTAGAAGGGTTTAGGTGGTATATGAAGTAAAGCCGATGTAGGAGGGCAAAGGGGGTATAGGACGTATAGTTGATGTAGTAGGATATAGGTGGTTTAGGAGGTATATATGATGTAGAAGGGTATAGGTGGTATAGGACGTATAGGTGGTGTAGGAGGGTATAGATGGAATAGGAAGTAATTGTGATGTAGGAGGGCAAAGGGGGTATAGGAAGTAAAGGTGATGTAGGAGGGCAAAGGGGGTATAGGACGTATAGGTGATGTAGGAGGGCATTTGTGATATAGGAAGTAAAGGTGATGTTGGAGGGTATAGGTGGTATATGACGTATAGGTGATGAAGGAAGGTATAGGTGGTTTAGGAAGTATAGGCGATGAAGAAGGGTATACGTGGTATAGGACGTAAAGTTACTGTAAGAGGGTATAGGCGATATAGGAAGTATAGATGCTATAGGATGGTATAGGTGGTAAAGGAAGTAATGGCACATTAATACAGCACATGAGCTTTTTTTATGAATTAATATACTACAGCTTATACATTTCTGGAAGTATTATATATAATAACAATGTTTCAATCCGCTAAGGTATAGAAAAGAGATAGAAAATATCGAAGTATAATTCGAATTCGACATCGATAACTAGAGAAAAATATGAACCTGAGGAATATTAGCTGATACTTTTTTTTTTTTTTTAACTTGACGAAACTTGACGTGATTCAGTCCAAATGTGTCCACAAAATTGTAAATCTGGAATGGTGATCCCGCCCCTGATTGGCAGTAATACGACATCGATACCTAGAGAAAAATATGAACCTGAGGAATATCAGCAGATACATTTTTGTTGTTGAACTTGACGTAACTTGACGTGATTCAGTCCAAATGTGTACACAAAATTGTAAATCTGGAATGGTGATCCCGCCCCTGATTGGCAGTAATTCGACATCGATACCTAGAGAAAAATATGAACCTGAGGAATATTAGCAGATACATTTTTGTTGTTTAGCTTGACGTAACTTGACGTGATTTAGTCCAAATGTGTCCACAAAATTGGAAATCTGGAATGGTGATCCCGCCCCTGATTGGCAGTTATGTGGTAAGTCCCGGAAAGGATTGGAAACAATTCATTGCATGTAATCTTCCTATATAGCTTGTACTTATTTTGAAATAGTGTATATCTGCTATATTGTATTCCATACTGGTTTCTATCGGTATTAATCGACGTGTCCAGTACACAAACCAACAGCCACGCCGTTGACACGTGCCTCAGGTATGGAGGTGCTATTTTTTATAGTATTCAAGCGGTTCCTGATTATTTAGCACGATTACTAGTTTAACATATAATACACAATAAAATAATTATTGTATCTTACAAGAAAACTACATAATGGGGAATATTGTCTGCGAATAGAAATCTAAATATAAAAGTTTATTTGTATCAAGCGACACAGTTATTTAGTTACAAATATAGAGATGATTTAATTGTATTTTTTACAAACGCCTTTTATAAACTGTATTCGGGTTGACCCACCCCAGCAGTGTTTCATTCCTCCAACCCTTTCTCACACACGTACATAGTACTCTCGTGTACATCGTTTCGGGTTGTCTATATTTCCTCACTAATATTGCAGACAACAGGAAATGTCAACTAGAGTTAATGTCCGGAGTGAGGGTTTACTGTATTGTTGTTAATCATAGTGAAATACTTATAACTAACGGAGCGGTCCGTCCTGCTTTTTATCTAACATGGAGGACAAGGTAAACAAAGTTTTAATTGAATCTTGAAACAATCGGAATGTAGGTCCCGTTCGTTAGACTTTGTCCATTCCAATTGGCGTGGATGATGAATTTCATTTTGGATTAGAATGCCCCCATAAACGCGTCTAGAGGCAGAGACGGAAACAACGGTGGGGTCCAAAAGTTTCGGGTTGTCTATATTTCCTCACTAATATTGCAGACAACAGGAAATGTCAACTCGAGTTAATGTCCGGAGTGAGGTTTTACTGTATTGTTACTCATAGTGAAATAATTATTAGCATCAAATTTACTATGTTTCCATTGTACAAGTTACGCTTAATATGTTAAAAAACCCGATTAACATTAAAGAAACCTAAAAAATAAATTGTACTCAAAATCTTTCCCGGCTGATACCGACGAGATTCTTCAATTTACATCTAGAGCCACATAAAAAAGGTTCGTACCTTTGGCGGGTAAGGACCACAACACAGATGAGATCACTTCCAAAACCTACCTCTGCCATCCCCTTTTAAAATCCTTTAACCAGAGACATATATACTATACTATAATTGATTGATTGATAGGTTTTACGTCCGCTTCACTACCGAGTTACTCTACTATAATGTATGAACCGCCCGATGTTTATTTTTTGAAACAAAACTTTTTTAAACAAAGTGTCTGATCAGAGACGTTTACGTTTCTGGTCCGACGTGCTGACAAAAAACGGTAGCTGAATCTTAATAAGAGCCAGTACAGATTGATTTTGATGGTTTTACGTCTGGTATTATACGTACGGCATTGCGGCCTTTCATTAGACGTGCGTCACCAACCAGTACGTACATGCGTGTGCTCTGGCTTTATTGAAATGGGGATGCCCAGGGATCTAAACGTGAGGTACCGGTGAGAGGTAGTGCACCCCCGATGAGCTAAGGCCACCCCTGATAGCGATCATGGTCATCGTAACTAACACACCGGTCTGTTCTGATTTACATATCCGGGTAAATTAGCATAAAGGATTTGATATAAAATGACTTCACACGTTAGGATTTACATTGTGATTTTGCTGAAATTATCATAAAATAGCTACAACTAGAAACATAAATTTATGATTTTTAAGTAGAATAAAATGTGCTTAGAGATATGAAAGAAGTCGAAACATATGAAAATTTTAAATAGATACAGTGTAAAGTTTGATTTGTTCTTTTGAAATTCGAAATGACTACTAAACTCTTGACACACGAATCAGTTGCTTATCTTATATCTGAAAGAAGTTACATATAGTCACCATACAAAAGGACGGTTTTATATACTGGACATGTTTGTGCCAATTTTAAGATATAAATGATATATTTTATTTCCTATCGAAATACCTCTTTGTTGCAAATTTAAGAAAGGAATTTCTGAAAAATATAACTTTTATGTATGTTAGAAAATTATTTTAAAAGAAATGATGCCGTCATTCGTCAGATACTGAAGTCGGCGTTGATAACATCGGTACCGCCCAACCCCTCCCCCACATACTTTTTTAATTTTCACGGTACTAGTGATCTAAATCTCATTTGAATGTAATTGATATAAATTACATAAAGCGCATTCAGACATAATTATAGCGTTATTTCAAATAATAAACACAAATCAAAAAACCCTAATCCCTTGAAGTCCTTTGCTATCTATACCTCACAACCATACGTTTCCGACGCATAATGAAAAGTTACTCATCTTCATTCTTCATTATTATATACCCGAAGTTACACACACCCGTGCACGGTGGTCGTCTTTATACTTTCCCTGTTCAATATTTTAATTAAATTAAAACGATACGTAAAATTCAATCAGAGACGTATACAAAGTAGTATAAGCTATTTAATTAGTTACAATAATGTTTGTTTGGACTTATCCTGATATGTTGGAGTAATCATTCTCCCCAAATGTTGGTTGAGATACATCTAATTTATACTTCCTAAATTCCCAGATTTCGTTGGAGAAATTTAATCTAGATACGTCGACAAAGGATGAATCTGCGTCCACAGGGACCCGAGAGTCTTAAAGTGTACCCTGAATGAAAATAGAAACTAATATATTATTATTCTATATTAACCAAAAACAAAAATGTCGGTAACCGAATAAAAACCGGTCGTAATCGTAACTCGCGGTGAATGGGACCCTATCGGCTGTGACGTCACAAGTTCAACGCCTCTAGCAGTCACCATGGCATAGGTGAGTTAGAGAACAGCCATGGCCATACAGCGTCAGATCGCGGATTAATATTTTTTTTTAGTTTTGAGGAATCAGATTGTGCTGAAGATCACATTATGTAGATGGTATTCAGCCATATAAAATTTGTCAGAATTTCCAGACGGTGAATTCAATTGATATCAAACGGACGTCTCTGAATAGGACGGATTGGTCGAGTGGTTAATACTTCGGCCTTCCACGCAGGCGGCCGGGGTTCGATCCTCGAAGTCGTCGCACGCATGGAATAACAGAGAAAGTGTTTTTCTCCTGGCCACACAACTCCAACAACCCAGGTGGATTATAAAACGGTCTTGGGTGGATGTTGCGGTATCTGTGCTGTAGCATTCAAGTGAGGTGGCACTTTAAATGATGCCGTCGGAAGCACGGTCCCACTACAAACAGAACACATCACATCTCCAGCACACACGCAGGCATACACACATAGGGAGATATTAGCCAGGTGTCATAGGACTAGTAGTTAGCGCCTGATAAGGCAGCTCCTGCGAATTACTCAAAATTGAATTGATTAATGTAAATGCTAATTGTATTAATTGTATATCTATACACTGTAAAGCGCTTTAGAGTGGCTTATATGTTAGCTATAGATAGAGCGCTATATCAAATGCTGTATATTATTATTTTTAACACACCCTGGAAGCATTGCGTGTCCTGATTCTGACCACTGATGAGAAATTTGTCGAATAAACGCAAATACTCTCAATGTTGTTGATCAAAAATGATTCTATATTTTAGCTGGAAAGTCAGTTTGCAATTATTTTCTTTACTCTACACAGACGTATACACTTTATAATCATTCTCTGCTCTACAGTCACATACTGTGGCACCGATACGGTAAAAAAACAACCGGAAATGTATCATTGAAAAATGCTTACAAAATAACTTCAACGTTGGTATATGCTGTTTTTGAATGTCAATAAAATGTATGACATATTTTCAGTATTACCGTTTAATGTGTCTTCCTTATGTTAGGTAAGAGACATATAAAGCCAGTAGTGTATACGTCTCTGGTTAGGTCGACACTTCAAATAAACAGCAAAATACCGACACACATTTTTTTTTATACAATACATATTTTCTGTATGCGATGCTAAATTATATCACGGACTAAGACTATTATTCCGTGATTATATTTATCTCAAAAATATAATTGAATTATGAGATTCAAACTTTTTCTGTTCATATACATGTAATATACCCAAGTTATAACTTAACATCTTTGTTCAATAATGAAAATCGTCTCGATCCGCTCCCTTAGCCTACTTAGGTGTGACATTTGTGTACAGGTAAATAACACTAAACACACCCGTGTCCAGTGCTGACAGCAGGAGGCCCAAGACTCACCAATATACCTGTGTCCAGGTATGACATCAAAGGGATGTTAGCAGGTGGGCTAGAGGGTACCTGAAGTTAATATATTTATATTTATTTATTTATTTACGTCTAAACTCATTGCATATTACATCCATAATTGCCTAAGTCAACATTAGAATACACACATGTTAAACATATTGATCAACACTATAAATATTTAATTTACATCAAAATATAAACTTATAAATAAACCATATCTTTGCTAAAATATGCTCATTTTATCATGGAATCATCTAAACATATTCATGCGATAAAGCAGTTAGAAATATAATAATCAGTATGTAGGTTGGTGTATATTATGTGTCTTCCAATTTTCCATTTAACTGCAATGTCCTCAGTCTAGATAACGGGAAAATTTATAAGCAGAGACGTATATATTACGTCTCTGGTATAAGGATCAATTTCAAGAAAAAGATATATAAATAAAATGTGTAAGTACTGCCAACGAGTCACATTATATGCAAATCAAAGTCGGTACAACTGTATCACCGGACAGATGAAAGTCAGTAACAAGGCAAATAATGCTGGACCCTGTTATGCACATTATAAATTACTAATCTTTTTGAGACTTGACTTGAGGTTCTCCCTCTGCATTTTTTTTTTCAATTGGTGTGTATAACTATTATGTGTTAAATTCTATGGATTGCATAAAGAATAAAAAAAATATTTCAAGATTTTATTACTGGGGATAAAAGTAATCGGGTTGCTGCTCAATTTGAGCATAAATTATTGTATCGGTGTATGTTTTCGTCTGTTTCAAACATATATCTACATATTGTAAAGAAAGGGGTGGGGTGCGCCTACATTAATTTGACTCAATTAATACTCAATTGCTTTGTATTGTATATGGGTGATCATCAAATTTTCTAGAGATCAATTAAAAAATAAAAAATAAAAAATTTACATTCACTAGATTAACAAATTATGTAAAACGGGAAAATTTATAAGCAGAGACGTGATGAAAGGTTCGGACACCCGCATTACACCACATCAGAGATTTATGTATTATACGTCTCTGATCACATCATTTGCCTTCTCAGTAGGAACTCATTTCTTCATTAAAATGGGGAAAACAAAACATATGCATGTAGTACTTTAAATATTACCTACACGAGTAAGTGACGACGGAATATATCATATAAGTAGCTAAAAAGCTCACATATCGAACACACGATCAAAGCTTCCCGGTATAGGGCTGTTTTGGCAGCGTTGAACTTGTGACAGTCACGGATTTGGGCTACCAATATCGAGGCGATCGCCGCTGAGCCAAAGGTGTGTTTTTCAGATAAATCACAATATCTCGGAAACGGAGCCAACTACGACGTTCGCACTTTCTTAGCCTTAGATTGTATTAAACGAAGTATTTTCATAGTTTGATATAGCAAAACGTTCAGGGTACATTTCTTGGGTGCGGTTAAAAGGAGGGGCGGCAATTATTTCGAGAAATAGTGTTAACCACTAAAACATCTAATTTATACTTCCTAAATTCTCAGATTAAGTTAATCTGCATGGCGCCTTATCACAAGAAGAAGAAGAAAAAGAGGATCTAATATTACTACACGGCACGATAGGTACAAACAAACAACTGTAGCAAATTCCCGGGTCCCTGTGTCTGAAACCACAGGTGGTCTTTACCTTCGAAATAACAATAGCCGCAGGTAACAGGGGTGACCACACGTTTAAACAATAATAAATGTAAGTCCGGGTAAAAGCAAAGACTAGATGATAGTTGGGATTAATTCACTATTGTTTAGGATAGAAACTTTTCAAAATGACTGTCAAGAGAAATCAATAACAAAACTTTGGTCCAAGGCTGTTTTAAGGAGGGAATTACACAAGTAATTCAGATTTCAGATTATGTTTTCATCACTCAGACAAATGAAAATGTGTAACTTGAGGGTACAGCATGGAATTAGATTATCTAAGTCCGTGAGTACAGCAATGAGTATGATTAAGCGTAACAGGGTGCATAGAATGTATACATCATGGTATATATTGTGTTGTAAGATGTATAGATAAGATACATATAACTAACGCTCCGGCTTCAATATTATTCATATAAATACTGATTATAATTATCAAATAATACCACTAAAGAGAATATTATAAGAATTATACCTGTTTGAGATATAAGTAGAGAAGGACGATTTTAAGAAAGAAAAAAACAATAATTACACGGAATTCGCTTGGAGCATTTCAGTTGGATTTGTAAGAAAATACAGAAATAATACTCTATGCAAACACATCACATTTACTTGTTTTATACATATGATGATATTCATATCCAATATTTTCCAAACACAAGTTTCATATTTCATCTCCTTTTGAACATTTGAGATCGCCTAGTTTAAATAAAAACAAACAATTACACGTACGTTATTTAGTTTGGGTTGTTTCTTATTTTTCGACAAATTGATTAAATATTTTTTTAGCAACTGATTTAGAATTAAAGACTAAAAAATGAACTACCCACTAGACGTACCCATATGTATTGTTGATGTCGAAGAACCATTGTTCAAGACTATTCCCGTAACTTCACCTTGAAATAATATTTGGGGAAAATATGGAAATTAAAAAAAAAGATTAGTGAGAAACCACCAACATTAAATATACTTTTAATCTTATGAATTCATAAAAAGGAATGTGTTTTTACCTCATGTAAGTTTAGTGATTAGATGTTAAATGTAATGTACTGTTGAGTTCCAAACGGATGCCATTATAAGTTTAATTCCATTTCAAAACGAATTATCAATATTCACGAAAAAATCGGGGGACAAATCATCATACAAAATTATTTTTTTGGTGCTGACGGGGAAAATGTTGCCTATAAGTACATCTGCATCCGCCGCTGGGCAAATAACACGCGAGCCCTGTATAGGTAAATAAAGGTCAGAGTTAGGGTCAGAGACCGACACGCTTCCGCGAGCAAGTACATCTAAATCTAAGTCCGTTATTTGTCTTCTGTGAACTGCGTTTTAGGGGCGTGTTTAACCAAACGGTTTGTATGCGTTTGCGTTGAGTTTCCGTTGCGTTTCCGTTGCGATTGCGTTCCGTTTGCGTCGAATTTCCGTTGCGCTGCCATTGCGTTTGCGTTCCGTTTCCGTTGTGTTTGCGTTCCGTTTGCGTTCCGTTTCCGTTGCGTTTCCGTTCCGTTCCGTTTGCGTTGCGTTTGCGTTTAAACGGACAAGAAAAACGGTCCAGGGTCTTTAATAATATTAATAATATACAGCATTTATATAGCGCCCTATATAATTTGTAAAATTACTCTAAGGCGCTTTACAATATATGGATAATAGTAATGGTTATAATTGTGAAAACAAACAACAAAGGCTTGCAATCACGTTCATACATTTAACAAGCGATGTGCACATAATTGAACAAATAAAAGGGTGGTATTTACATGACGTCTTTGCAAAGATTCTAAAATGCAGACGTGAAGAGGTGAGTTTTTATGTCCCTCTTGAATTTGGCCAGGGTATTTGACTTCCTAATAGCAGATGGTAAGCTATTCCACAACGTAGCCGAAACCCTCCCAAAGCATCTGTTTCCGTAGGTCACAGTACGAGATTTTGGGACACACAACAAAGATTCTGACTCCGACCGCAGTGATCTTGACGGCTGATACAGGGTAACAAGTTCCTGTAGGTACTGAGGAGCTGTTCCATTCAGTGCCTTGTATGTGTATACCAGAATTTTGTACTGCGACCTGTATCGTACAGGTAACCAGTGCAACGAATAAAGCGCAGGTGTGATGTGCTCTCTCTTTCGAGTACGAGTAACTAGCCGTGCTGCAGTGTTCTGAACCCTCTGCAGACGACTAGTTAGTTTGTCAGATATACCACAGAGCAGGGCGTTACCATAATCCAACCGAGAGGTAACAAGTGAATGCACCAAAATCTTGCATGCATCTGCAGTTAGAAACTGCCGAATACAGCCGATGTTCCTGATCTGGTAGTAACAGGATTTGGCAATAGCGTTCACTTGTTTCTCCATGTTCAGAGAACTGTCAAAGTATACCCCTAGGTTTTTAACAGCTGGAACAGTCTCAATAGTTCTGGCACCAACCTTGAGCTGGAGAGCCATTGTTTGCTGACACTTTGGGGAAAAGACGATTAGTTCCGTCTTTTCCTGATTAAGTTTAAGCATGTTGGCGTTCATCCAGATACTGATATCTGTCAGACAAGCTTCCAGACTTTCTGAGACTGTATTCCAACTGTCCTGTGGTTTTATGACCATGTAAATTTGTGTGTCATCAGCATAGCAATGATAGCGAAGGCTATGGCGACGACAAATCTCTCCAATCGGTTTGGAGTACATACAATATTTTCGTGGTCCTAACACCGACCCTTGAGGAACCCCGAAATCTAGTACTTTGTCATGTGAGGTGGCAGATCCGATGGCAACACACTGTCGTCGTTCACTCAGGTATGACTGTATCCAGCATAGTGCGGTATCAGTCACTCCATAAGAGTATTCCAGACGTTTATAAAGTATGCCATGGTCGATGACGTCAAATGCAGCTGACAAGTCCAGCATGACAAGCACCGCTCTGCACTTGTTATCCAATGCAGAAGCTATATCACTATGTACACGTAGGAGGGCCGTCTCAGTAGAGTGTCCCATGCGGTAGGCCGATTGCATGTTGTCATGGAGACTATTTGCATGGAGATGAACCTCTAAACGCCGGGACACAACCTTCTCCAAGATCTTAGACAGAAAAGCTTATCTCTACCTACATCCAAGTGATCAAAATCCTTAGAGTTATTTTTTTTCTTAATAATTCAATATTCTAGAGACGGGGGCCAGTCTATACTATACCAAGCCTAAAGTATGCAGTTATATGCATGTCCGCTAATAATATTAATAATATACAACATTTGATATAGCGCCCTATCCAGCTAACATAAGCCACTCTAAAGCGCATTACAGTACATAGATATACAGATAATACAACTAGCATATACATTAATCAATACAATTTTCAGGAATTCGCAAGAGCTGCCTTATCAGGCGTTAATTCTAGTCCTATGCCACCTGGCTAATATCTCCTTATGTGTGTATGCATGCGTGTGTGCTGGAGATGTGGTGTCTACACTACTGATGTTTGTATAACAAAGACCTGGTGATCCTTGTCGTGAATATTTGCATTTGCGATAAGTAAGGGTAAAATATCTTTCAAAATGTTCTTCCATTTTGATGACGACGCTCAGACCAGTGTACCGATTTCACCCAAGCCCTAGACTAGTCATTGATATTGGTAACTAAAGCGTGAAATCCGATGTTACCAATTGTTGCCAATGGTAACCGATATTTACCATTTGTTACCAGTGATAATGCTTATAGCCATTGGTCACCAATGTTACAACTCTGAACGCACCCAATATCTTTCATACCGATACCGTATATTTACCTGTCACAAGGGGAATGATACAAGGATACCACATGTTGCATTATGGTTCTGAGACTGTGGTGCGAAGACATAGAGGGGAATTAAGATAACAAACACGTGTTAAATATATGTTTATATCCAAAGTTTACAAAAATAATATATGACAAATCTTTTAAATGAAATAATGCATCTCTTATTTTAGCATTATATATATATGTATTTTAGCATTATATATATATGTATTAACATGATACTATACTTTTGTAGAAAATAGTCTTTGGTGCTTATTTCTGTTTATTGCAGCCAAACAAATATTTGTTCTGATGTAGCGTTATATACATGTAATATCTAAAATGTAAAGTAATTAATTATGGTGTATTTCACTTTTCGTAAACTACTGACTTTTGACATCCAGCAAACCACCGAAGTACAATACCGGTTTTTCAATATTTCAAAACAACAACAATAAAAACAAAACAACTCACCTGGTTTTATATTTAAGTCATTACAACTGAATGCATTAGTACATCTTTATATGAAATTTCCTCAAATCCAGACAAGATCTATATTCCAACCCAACTGGGACCACAATATCTGACTTTCAACTAATCAGGGGCCTCCATTGAGTTGCCATGTTAACAGATTTTAACAGATCTAAAGTAAGTAATATGTTTTATTATACATTCTGTTAAAATCTCGTAATCTGATTGGTTGAGAAAGATGTGAACATTTTCAATGTTACTTGCTCGTTTTACAAAGATAAAGAAGACAGCCTGTGTTATTCCAAAAAATAGGACATGCGCCAAACGTATGCGTGCACGGTTCGTCCCAGTGTCAGGGTGTTATTCCCAAAATTGTTACATGCGCCGAATTTATGCGCCCCTGGTTCATCCCAGTGAAAACTTTTCTGAAACGTTTGTCGACCTTTAAAAATGGTGAAGTGGTGAAACACCTAAACATGACACTCGGTATAATAAAATAAAAAACCACATTCATGAGAAGGCGATATTGCATATTTTCACCCCCCGGAAAGCATTGTTGACCTCGGCTTCGCCCTCTCATGAATGTGATATTTATATAATATTACAGGGTGTAATTAGACAATACTTTAATTTTCATTCAAATATAAGCTTTTATAAACCTAGACACCAATTTTTTAAAATTTATAAAAACTACACCATAGAATATGATAATCTAGCTGTATCATTTCTTAGGACCGCAGGGGTCAAATCAACCTCATTCAATCAAGAAATGTTTGGAGGCAATTAGGGGATATTAGCGTCTTAAAGCAAAATATTAAATAATTTTCCTCTTTGGGGCCCGGTTTTCCTAGCCCCAGGGGTCGAACCAGTCTCATTTATTAAGGAAATGATTGCCCTCCCTCAATGAAGTTTCAGAGCAAATTTGGTTGAAATCTTCTCTGGCGTTTAGGAGGAGATGCGTTTTAAAGCAAATTTAGCTAAGTTTCAAAGAGAATGGGCCAAATGGCAAAACAATTTTTGAAACACCCAAACTTGAAATTATGACTGATTTACCATAAGTAACTTATCAATTTATAAATATATTTGTTGTATTGAGTAAATGTAAATATTGATTACGCTCACACTGACAGCTAGCTTAGAAATTCAAAATGTAATACAAATTTTCAACAATCCTACCTTTCCTTTCTGATAATTGTATTGATGATTGTATGATAATGAATGAGTGTGTGTTTGTCTTTATATATGTTTGTGTTATGTCATGTTATGTATATATATTGTAACTGTATTGTAATCTAATGTAAAAATTTGAAAAAAATAAAATAAAAAAATATATATTTTTTTTAGCTAAGTTCCCCTTCAGGGCCCCGCCCCCCTGGCCTCAGGGGTCGAACCAACCTCATTTATTTAAGAAATGATTGCCCTTCCCTAGTGATGCTTCAGACTTAATTTGGTTGAAATCCTCTCTGGCGTTAAGCAGTAGATGCGTTTTAAAGCAAATTTAGCTAAGTTCCTCTGCAGGGCCCCGCCCCCCTGGCCTCAGGGGTCAAACCAACCTCATTTATTTAAGAAATGATTGCCCATCCCTACTGATGCTTCAGACTAAATTTGGTTGAAATCCTCACTGGTGTTTAGGAAGAGATGCGTTTTAAAGCAAATTTAGCTAAATTCCTCTTTAGGGCTTCGCCCCCCTGGCCTCAGGGGTTGAACCAACCTCATTTATTTAAGAAATGATTGCCCTCCTCTAGTGATGCTTCAGACTAAATTTGGTTGAAATCCTCTCTGGCGTTTAGGAGCAGATAGGTTATAAAGAAAAAGTTGACGACGGACGACGGACGACGACGACGGACGCTGCGCCACGGCATAAGCTCACTTGCCCTTCGGGCAGGTGAGCTATCAAAAACAAAAGATGAAAACAAACATTCTACATGCAAATCATTATAAGGAAGGGGAATATTGGTACCTATGTTACACATATTTGTTGATAAGTAAATAACTTAGATAGTTAAAAAATTGACAAGTCCCAGGGACCTGATGGGAGACTATGTTGCGGTGACACATACCGTGGATCATTTGAAGCAAAACGAGTTACTTTCGTCGAGAATAGGATTTGTTCCAGGCAGTTCAACTACTATACAACGTTTTTATGGTGTTTGACGAATGAACCGATGCTTTAGATCAAGGTTTATCTATAGATTGCATTTATATGAACTTTCAGAAAGCTTTTGACACTATTCCACATAAAAAGATTATTAAGTAAAATGTCATCTTACGGGATTGATGAACAGATTTCTCCATGGACGACACGTTTCGTCTCAAAAAGAGAAGAAATGGTATCTGTGAAAGGAGAAAATTCCAGTTGGACTTCAATAGCATGGGGTACACCAAGGATCCGTCCCGGGACCCATCCTGTTTGTAATATACATTACGATCTTCCGGATATTATCAACTCCTCCGGCTACCTTTTTGCTGGTGATAATAAACAGTACAGAGTGATTCGTGGGTCTGAAGACATAGGCGCTCTCCAAACGTATATGAAAAGACTCCCCAAGTGGAGCGAAAAATGGTTCTTGCGATTCCATCAAGGAAAGTGTAATTCACTTGCACATCGGCCGTGTATTGAGAAAACGAACGTATTACCATCACAACGAAGCACTAGATGATGTATAACATGAGAAGGATCTGGGGTGTTTATAGAAAAACTACGCTGGTAAAAAAACAGACTTAGTGTTCGCGCTCATTCGACGAACCTTTCAATACTTGAATGAACGTATCTTTCCGCTATTATATAAAACTCTTGTTAAAGTTCATCAACAAAAAGGGAAATACGGTATGTTACCCATTTAAAACCAAGCATATTGACATATTGGAAAGGTTCAAAAGAAGGGCTACGAAACTAATTCCGGGATTTAGATATCTGTCATATCCGGTGCGGCTTTAAAGACTAACCTTACCTACTTTGAGCTTCAAACGTGCAAGAGATGATGTTATAGAAGCGTTCAAGTTAACTAGTGGTGTCCATGAACGAAAAGCGCCGGACGTCATTTAATTGTGGCAGGACATTTCCGAAAGACATGGTACAAGGGGGCATTCTAAAACACGTTATCCACTACATTCAAACAGTGAAATAGGGAAGAACTTTTTCCATACGAAAAGTAAAATTATGAAACATTCTTCCAGGGGATGCTAATCCAGCACCATTAATAAATATATTTAATCAAAGTACTGAAAGTTCTGAAAGCTAAGGCAAAAGATATATATATAATATTTTTGGAATGGAGAACAAAATAAAGACGAAGTTCCCATCATATTGTACAGAAGGATTTACTGTTAATTTGTTATGAATCATAGTTTTATGTAAAAGTGTACCACTGTGAAGTTATTCTTCTTTTGTGTACAGTATATCTTTATAGGTTTGTCAGAAGAGTGGTACCAAGTTTCCTCTAGAATATATCATTTTAGACCTTTGGATAATTAATTTGCATAGAAATTAGGAATTGCTTCCCTTTGTCCATGCAATGTATTTCAAACACCAACAAGAGGCCCAAAGGGCCTGAATCGCTCACCTGGTATTAATCTCACACTTGTTATCTTAAAAGTGGACTAAAATACAATTACAGGCAGAATATCAGTGTTTGATTCATAAGAACTTATTAAAAGATTTAAACATACGACGTCCATGACCTTGAATGTCGAACAAGGACATTGGGTTGAACAGAGTTTATAGTCTTCCAACCCAGCATGCTTCTAGCAAAATATCATTACCCTGTACCTTTTGGTTGTACAGAACAAATCATTTAATGATTTAAACATATATTGACCACTGTGACCTTGAAGGTAATTCATTTGAACAAATATGGTAGCCCTTCGTGTTAATGGCCAAATAGCATCACCCTTGGCCTTTTGCTTATTAAGAAGTCGTTTAAAGGTTTTTGACATATTTGACCCCTGTGACCTTGAATACATGTCACGGTCATTCATTCTAACAAACTTGGTAGCCCTTCATCCCAGCATGTTACTGGCCTAATATCATCACCCAAGCCGTCTAGGTTATTCAGAAGAAGTTGTTTAAAGGATTTAAACATATTTGACCCCTGTGACCATGAATATGAGTAAAGGTCTTTTTTTTTTAACAAACTTGGTAGCCCTTCATCTCAGCATGTAGCTTGCCAAATATCATCAACCTATGGCTCTTGGTTATTCAGGAGAAGTTGTTTAAAGGTTTAAACAGATTTAACCCCTGTGACCTTGAATATAAGTCAAGGTCATTTATTTGAACAAAGTTGGTAGCTCTTCATCCCAGCATGTTACTGGCTAAATCTCATCACCCTAGGCCTCTTGGGTATTCAGAAGAAGTTGTTTAAATGTTTTTAACATATTTGACCCCAGTGACCTTGAATATGATTTAAAGTCATTTATTTGAACAAACTTGGTGGCCCTTCATCCCAGCATGTTACTGGCCAAATATCAACACCCTAGCTCTCTCGGTTATTCAGAAAAAGTTGTTTAAAGGTTTAAATATATATTTGACCCCTGTGACCTTGAATATAAGTCAAGGTTATTTATTTGAACAAACTTGGTAGCCCTTCAATCCAGCATATTACTGGCCAAATATTATCACCCTAGGCCTCTTGATTATTCAGAAAAAGTTGTTTAAAGATTTTAACATATTTGACCCGAGTGACCTTGAATATAAATTAAGGTCATTTATTTAAACAAACTTGGTAGCCCTTCATTTAAGGATATTACTGACCAAATATCATCACCCTAGCTGTATCGGTTATTCAGAAAAAGTTGTTTAAATGTTTTTAACATATTTGACCCCTGTGACCTTGAATATGATTCTAGGTCATTCATTTGAACAAACTTGGTAGCCCTTCATCCCAGCATGTTAATGGCAAAATATCAGCACCCTATGCCTCTTGGTTATTCAGAAGAGGTTGTTTAAAGGTTTTAAACATATGGTTTTAAACATATTTGACCCCTGTGACCTTGAATATAAATCAAGGTCATTCATTTGAACAAACTTGTCAGCAGGTTACTGGCCAAATATCATCACCCTAGGACTCTTGGTTGTTCAGAAGAAGATGTTTAAAGATTTTAACATATTTGACCCCTGTGACCTTGAAAATGGATGAAGGTCATTTATTTGAACAAACATGGTAGCCCTTCATCCCAGCATGCTTCTGGCCAAATATCATCACCCTAGACTTTTTGGTTACTGAGAAGAAGTTGTTTATTGTAAAAAGTTGACGCCGGACGGACGCCGGACGGACGGACAGACGACGGACGCCGCACCATGCCATAAGCTCACTTGGCCCTTCGGGCCAGGTGAGCTAAAAACTGAAACTGGCATTTACTTCAGAATCTTGCCTTTTCTGACAAAGTTACTTGGCAAAAACCATTGACCAATCAGAGTACAGTATGCTAATTAATTATGCATGGATTTCACTCAACTTTGAACTGATCATCTAAGTTTGTATATTCAAGCAAGTTATCTTGTAAAGTGTGGACATCGACCAGGGTATGCATGCTTTTCAATACGTGTGAATTTTGTTCAAGTTTCAATTTTGCATCAGTCTGTGTATATTGTTACAGAACAATATTTATAAGGATGTTAACTTGCTGAAACTAAAATGTGGATAGACAAGTGGATTACTGCTACCCATACAATTACAAGTCTCTCAATAGTTTTGAAAAGCTTTTAAATACAGTGTTTTACATATTCACTGCAGTGAAAAGGGTCTCTTCTTATGAAAAATGGAACTATTTTGCATCTTTGTTCCTAGGAACAAATAAGATAAAAAGCATTCTAATACAATATGATACATTGTTGTATGTTACAATATTGAATAAGATAATCAAAATATAAACATACATACTCACACATACACAAGATTAGGAGAGTTACATTATTTTCCCTCTATTTCCATTGCAAAAAAACCCAACTGTATAGCATATGTTCAGCTTTATCATCTTCATAGGCTAGCATTTGAAATAAGATGCACATATTAATTTCAAATGTATTTTAAAAGAGTACTGCAAATGTACCAGCTAGAACACATACTATGTTATTACAGTTGTCATTATTGTTGGTTTCAGAACTGATAGCATTGTGCAACAAATGTTGACAACAAGACTTATTGAAAGTTGTGGTTGCATGTGTATAGGCAAACAGGTAGCGCATGATTTGATGTTCAGAATGATGGAGCAAGTTTTATAAAATTTGGTTTGAATACTTAGTTAGGAAAGCACTGAAAATGTCTCTGTCACATGTACATAAACAGGTTGTGAAGCTGTAGCCTTCACCTTGACTGAATGAACTTGACCTTAAAACTGTCTTGAACAATTGATGTATGAAATTTAGAAATGAAGTTTCAAGAAATATGGTTGAAAACTTCAGAAATAATTGCTTTCATTGACATTGATACAATCTTGTGTGCGATCCCTCTCATATATCACACAAGATTTAATATCAAATGTTGGACACGGTAAAATCGAGCGAAATTAACAAATATCAAGTTACATATAAATCATAACTTTTATTCTATTTTATTGATATTGATCATAAGCATTGTTAAAAGTACAATGTATACAAGGGATCTTACATTTCTTTTACTGCTTAACATTTGCATTGACTTTTAATTCACTGGACAAAAACTAAAAGGAAGCCATGACCAGTATTTCTATCTTAAAAAACATACTTTTAATGTTTTTCCAATTTGCTCCCACCACCCATAGTGTTATATTAATCAAAACAAACGTAGTTTCCAACATTTATGCCCTTAGTCAGAAGGGCCTGTTCAATCACATTCATCAGGATTTCAGCATCAAGTAGGGGCTGTTCAATCACATTCATCAGGCTTTCAGCATCAATATTCACAGATTCAATCTGTCCCCAGTAAAGATCACTGACTTCTCCATTAGGTCACACCAATTTGAATTTTAGTTCTTTGGGAACCCAAATTTTAAAACAAGAGCGAGCGAGCGAATTTTGTTTTGTTTAAAATACATATTTCCTTTGTCGACAAAACGCAGGCGAGCGAATTTTTAAATATTTTTACAAAACTTGTTTCCTTGTTACACAGAAGCAAGCGAGCGCTATATATTTTTGTTTACGTTTTATCTAGGATGGCTGTTTCTTTATGATGTTGTACACTGTTACACATGTGACTTACTACTTGTATAGCAACACAACTAAATGATCAGTTATGAAATATAAACAATTCTGTTACAAAAGTGAATGTCATTGTTGTCTTTTTACCAATACAGCAGTTCAAAAACATCAACAAGAATATTAAAATAGTATGAAGAACATACATTCCACTAATTGGTTTTCATTATTAAATACTTTATTCATGTACAACAAAAAGCATATCAAAACAAAACAATTTATTAAGCATCAGAGCTTTCAAAACAAATAATAATTCCTGTGTGGAATGAGTCGACAAGAGTTAAAATAAAAACATAATCTTCTATTCAAGTGAACATTATACAATTATTGACTTTTTTAAGGTTAATACGGGGATTTGTCAACCTGAGAAAGGTGATATTCCCCAAGGCCGCAGACACTCATGTTACTATTTACGTTTTCCGAACGTTTAATCGTTATAACTAGCTAATATTAAAGCGCAACAAACGCAGTTGTGACGGAGATTGCGGAGTATAATAACATGCGAACCGGTCAGATAATTATCCGGATTCTTTGAGAAGCGGCCGGTAACAGCGACGTGCGCTCGCAAAAATTTATTCATAAATTACTCAATTATGATTTTTAAGGTGCGGGCGGCACCACTGCGAACGAAAGATCAAATTGGTGTGGCCTTAAGGAAAAGTTTCCAAGGAAAGCATTTGAACCACATTTGAACTATTCGCTGATTGAAGGTTCTGTGGACTCGGCTTTCATGTGTCTGAGAGAAAATGATTCAGTCAGAGGTTCCTCCTCTATAAAGTAACTGACAGACTTCAAAATGTCATGTCACTGTTGGTACAGTTCTTGCAGCCTTTTGAAAAAGTTCATGAAGTCCTCAAAGGTATGAGAGAGTGGGTTCAGTTCCTATTTCTCATCCTCCTTTCTCCCATCAATAACCACCCCTGTCTGTTGTAATATTGATTGCTTTCCCCCCCCCTAAAATAGAAAATAGTTACCATATAATTTCTGCACCAGCAATAATGTTTAGAGACAATATTCATAAAAATAGGAGGCATAGCAATATGAGCTTGTAAAGTGAGAAATAAACATTTCAATAAGTCAACCTCTTTGGTAGCAGAACTAAATATAAACAAAATGTACATAAAACTCAACTTATAACAGCACATCTCATGGGGGCTTAAGACATCTAAACTAATTTCTTAGGTGGTAAAACATGTGTACATAAAAAAGGTACCAGTAAAAACAAAACAAAATTAGTTTAAACACACGCACTTAGATATTCACGGTTTTCATTAATACAAAAGATGAAGCAGAACATCACTCTCCCCTGGTTGTTTCCAGAAAGAAGAAATTAACCAGGAATCATGGAGATGTCCATTGCACTACTTTATTTTGCTTACAGTGTGCAAATGTGCCTACTATGTGCTAATAAGCTTTCCATGTTATGGTTTTGTTTTTTATGTCCTGTATGCAAATGTTCTAAATGTGCTTAAATTACCATGTCCTGATGTGCTTACCGTGTGCAATGTGCCTATTAAGTGCTTTCCAAGTGATAAACTCTTTTTCTGTGCTTACAGTATAGTACATGTACATACATGTTCTTTTTTAAATTTTTCCATGTTGTAATATTTTGGTTTCTGTTATTATGCTCATGTTTTGTCGTAATACAAGCTCTTTGTAGCTTATGTTGTATGTTTTGCAAAATTGACGTAAAATATATATTTGTGTATCTTGTAAGTGCTTAAGGATTTTTTCTGTAGTTTTTGGGACTATATAGAAAAACTTTACCCCAGTATGAGGATTTTTTTTACACATTTTGACATAAAACAAGTTATGTTCAGATTTCAGACAGAAGATACGTATACGTATACTCTAAAATTGTACAACTCAGAAAAGGTTGAAAAATAAATTATATTTCATTTTTTTTCTGCTAAGAACTATTTAATCTCTAAAGTAATAAAGGATAACTGTTTTAACAGGTCTAGTTTCCGAATTGGAAACCGAACCCTGTCTGACCTATTAATGATCATTAAATAAGGCCAATTCAAACAAATATTGTGTCTATATGCTAACCCCACAGATACTGGACACACTAATAGTAATATTATGTGTATAAACTATGATATATTATACACACATTACTTATTGCTGTGTTCGACACCAGTGTGGTTAACCAAACTTATCCCAAATTTGTGTGTCCACAATACCCTGACGTTTTATGAAATCAAAGAGCTCCTTACTGTTTGTTTTGCTGAAATTTTGAAAACTACTTAATAAAAAAGTAAACAAAACAAACATAAACACGTGTGCTAAACAAATAGTAGAAAATAATCGAGATGTCCCGAAACGACTTTTGACACTCCCGAAACGACCTGGTAAAAGGTCCCGAAACGACTTCCGTCTTGTTACCGAAACGTCTTGTTACCGAAACGACTTGTTACCGAAACGACCTGACACCCTGTTAAAGTCAGAACTACTGCTCTATATTTGCGCAGTAAAGATATTTTTCAAATTAACAATAGAATGCCTAGCTAATACATACCTACCCAATTTTTTTCTGATGGTAGAAACACAAGTAATTTGTTTGGACTAATGTTTCTGTCATTTCATAATATTTAGAACTACTATACTTTTTTAAGTTTCCAAAACATCAAGTAGTATAACAATTGAAACTTCAATGACAGCCATCATCACAATGAATCTAATAATATCATGTTTATAACATGGGTTTTTTCAACTGAATGAGAAGAAATGTAAGGCCAAATATCCTCACAAACAACGCTAAAGTGAAATCAGTTTGCAACTTCGCAGTTTGAAAATTTTGCAACACGTCTGGAGAAAGACGTTCCTTGTGACGCTGTAATTCACTAGTGTAAAAAGTCCATTTATTTTGTTGGTTTTTTGCATAATTACTGCTATACATACCGTTGAAGCACCTTCCTTTTTGTCATCGCCGCTGACAACATGCGCCATTCTCTGTGGCTTCGGCCGCATGCTTGGCCACAAGTCACCGAAATCGGGATCCAGAGCCTTATTTATGAATCAATAGTAGGTAAACGTTGCAAAAGTGTATGCATATTGTTCATTGTCAATGCTGCTTAAACAACATGCCTTACAACATTAAGTCAACACTCGCCTGCATTTTCGTCTTTTCCACTTCGCGTTGCGAATGATGTCTAGGCCTGCACAAAATGAAAGTTAAATGTGCGCATGTCTAAATGTAAGGGAGATCACTCGTGTTTTCCCGTAGTACATGTCTGAAATCATTCCGAAGGTGTTGTTGTTTTTGTGTATATTGAAATAAAAGAATCCTGTTGTATGGTTATACTTCAATAAACGAAATACACAAATCACACCAACAGACATATAAAATGTAGGCCTATCGGCGCATATTTTTCGTTTCTGGCTGAGCTGTAATTAGCGAGCAAGCGATTATAAAAATGCAATAGAATATCTTATGATGAAAATAAAACAAAATGATAATACTGCGAAGGTAAGGAAAGCCTTCAGGTTAGAATATCAATATGGAACTGGCTAGTACTAATATGATACCCGGCCACCTCTGCCCCGGCCGGGCGATCCCATTTTAGTTAAGCAAGCCTGGTGTGAATCACACCGAGGCGATTTTAGAATTAATTGACAGGATCTGTATCCATTAAATAGGTTTGTAATATGAACTTTTTCTGTTGATCTCCTACACAATTGTAAGTTATACTCTGCCTTATATGTCGTTAAATTATCAAGTTTACGTAGCACTGAAGTGCAAGCGAAATCTGAATTGACTGCCATGTTGGAAACTTCGTCCGTCTTTTTGATATAGGTCAGACGTCTAAATATGGGTGTCATGACCAAATATGGAAATTGTAGTAAACATGACGGCATCAGTAGTAATACTATATTTGGTCGTGAAGGCCATATAAGGAAACGGGTAAATGCGATAACATCACGCGTGATCTAAAATGGCCGTCGTTCCTGTTTTTAGAGTTTTTAGTAAGGATTTGTTATTTCAACGAATATGCAATATTTTGATAACATTATAATCATATATATTATTACAGATTAGCACTTTTGATTTTCCTCAGTTAGTTGGAACAGGACCGCTTCATAGCTCTGACCACGCAATATATAAATGTAAACAGGGACGTAGGCCTAAATGCAAGAGTCACCAATTTTAGCCAATCAGAGGACACTATTTCCGTGTAAAGGGTTAATCCAGCGACAGTTCCAAGAGTAAATACGAAGTTTTAGAAGGATACTTAGTTCTAACTAAGAATAAGATTATATCCATTGACTTGTGAGTGAACTTGAGTCCGTGGTAATGGATTTTATTTGCAGTTTGTTAAGTATTACTGGTAGGTGACGTTATGTCTCGTTTATGAATATCTGAACTCATTAACTGAAGTATTATACCGGAAGTTGCGTGTAGCATGCATGACCGACAGTCAAGTGGCAGTTCCCGATTGAGATAAACAGGGTGCATTTTCAAGAAGAGTACGACGTTGTGATAAGATCATAGGTTCTACCAAGGAAAGAAATGATATTTACATGCCATTCAATTGCATTTGAGTCCAAAGTTACGCATAATAAAGACAGTAGGTCCGGTATATGATTCAATTTAGTACCAGTGGGTACCGCTAGAGGCGTCTGTGTGAAAACGACATTTCTGAATATCTTGAGTTCATTAACTGAAGTAATACCAATAGCTTGCGGCTAACGCCTTAGCTAAAAACCTACCTTTAAAAACAGATTGGAAAACTATTGGATTTTCAAGAACTGAAATTTGATTTAAGGGCTAAAATTCTTTATTTAACATGTGATGTCTATTACCGAATACCATATACGTGTACATGTATGTTTTTTTTTAAATATATTTGAGTCCGCTGTAAAGTATCACACAGATCCTGTATCGGAAAATAAACTTCACTTTAACTTAAAATGAAAAGTTAAAAACAATGTCTCAATTTTTGAATTTTTGAAATACCTTCTCCGAATTTTGCATGAAAAAAAAAAATGAATTATTATCATATATTTAGTATCAAAATAAGGGAAAATTGATGCATTATATATCCTCATAAAAAAGATGAAATTATGTTTAGTAAACTGTTAAGTCGTTTAGCAAACCAAGCGACGTTATAGAACTTTTTTCTATTAAGATAAAATCACGTATATTGTATTAACATTTTCTCTGACCCTGTCAAACACGTGGTATTGTGTTAACTTTAATTCTGCCTCAGTCGAACACATAGCCGCCATGCGTTCGATTGTACATTGCAATAACGTAACACGGCTTCAATCCTGTGCCTGGCGAGATATTAGCAGTCGGGAAAGTCTTTGCACGCCGATAGGAGTCATTCGAATTTAATGTATTTTCATACCAATATGTTTTTGATGTTTATGAAATTTTATTTTATAGCGAGTTGGGACTAGTTTCATTCGTCATGAGGGTACCCGCAATTAATTTTATTTTGTATGCATTTGATGACTTACTAGCGGAATTCAGACTAGAACTGTCACATCCCGCGGATATTTATTTATTTATTTATCATTTATTCTTCATTTTATTGCATAATTAAGGTCACAAATATTCTACTGGTAGAACATATTAAGTAAAATGAACAAGATACAAGATACAAGAAGCTTTATTTAGAGTCGCATACATATTAACATTGAACATTAGCTCTTGAGAGCTATTTTTGCGACAAATACAAGTATATAAAATAACAATAACATAATGTAATAGTATTATTAGTAATGAGTTAATATAAATAGCATAGCAGACATTTTTCATTACAGAAAAATACACGGTAATGTCACATGTAAGTTAGATAATTAATTGCACAAGTTTTTAATATTATCACAAGGCTTGACACTTATTTATATCATGTTTTTTTATATAAAATTCAGAGGTTTGACACATATATTTATGAACGATGTGTTTCTACACTGAATGTTAAAACACTATCTGTAATCTATACAAGTGTGTTATACATACATGCTAATATAGCAAAGGGTAAAAATTGACATGATATACACTAACACAGTGTGTACTAAAAAAAACAGCATTTCATGTAGTAAAGTAGAATAAGATTAAGAGAGAAAACTAATAATAACATACGTAGTAAAATTTGATTCAATACATGAAATATTATATTAATTAATCCCAGCAATACAAATCACAGTCTATTTACCTTGAAAATGTTAAACCTGAGGTTACAGGTAGCACTAAAATGGTTAAAGGTCAGTCAGCAGAGGTGCGACAGATTGAACAGCTACAGATGGGTCCACTCCAGGTGTGGATCATTCTCCTGAATCCCGGAAAGTTGTCTACCTTACTGAACTCACTGGGAGAGTTTTCCACACCATAGTAGCCTCAAATGTGAAAGATTTCTGTCCATAATTAACTGTTCTAACCCAAGGCACCTCTGTTGCATTCTCCTGTCTTAGGTCATAATTTGAAGACTTAAGTTTTATAAGATCATTGATGTAATCAGGATAAAGTTTGTTCAGAATTTTAAAAACTTCACATTCCATATCCTTAAGTCTTCTTACATGTAAATAATCTGCATTGGACAATATTAAAAGTTCAGTAAAAGAGGAGACATAATCATTGTGGATAAAACGAACAGCACGCTCTTGTATCTTTTCAAGTTTCTTAATACTCCTCATACTGGTAAAATGCCAAACTAGAGGGCAGTAATTAACATTTGAGACAATAAAAGAGTTGTATATCACACTCCTATCTTGTTTCGTCAAAAAATTGCCTAAGCGCTTCAGAACAGCTAGTTGTTGTGAGGCTTTTTTACATAGTTTGGAGATGTGAAATTCAAAATTTTTACATGGAGTCAAAATGTACTCCGAGGAGTTTAACTACAGCTTCTGTCTCAATGTTTACATTTTCAATATTGAAAGATGAAGTTGAACATTTTGCAATTGAAAAATGAAAGAAAATAATAAAGATATGATATTTTAAATTAAGAATTGAAAATCGGTTTCCACTCCCATTTGGTGTTTTTGATATCAGTATTCAGACAGTTTCAGATACTCTCAGACTCTTCAGCGAATTCCTCAAACAAGTAAGGGGAAGCAACTCTCATTTCGCATTGATGACTTACAGGAAAGGAAAGTATGTCTTTGGGAACACTCGTGAACGGAATGTTTATATACAGTAAAAAAAAGGGAGAAAAGTGCATTTAAATGATGAAGAGAATGTTCCAATTTATTACACAGGACAAACACACACGATATTAAGTGGCACCGATAAAAATTGAAGAAGCAATATAATCTCAAAATTTGCAATGTTAAGACCAGATCATATTGAGTGTTGCGAACTTGAGCGGGTGACCAGTGTCGCACCTGTACAAGAGTTTGACTGGCGCTTTCGCCTGCAGATTCCAACGTTATCAAAATATGATACATGTACACTGTAGTAAAGACATAGACGACTGGTGGCGATGACCACTTACATGGAAATAATATTCAATAATTTATTTAACAGCAAACAGTTTACAACTTTTACAAGACACGGAGAGGCAAAGAGGAGGGTTTTAGACTTATTTACATTAAAATAATTTTCAAATGAACTTACGTAATTTCTTAGCACTAGATATTTTTAAATATATGATTATTCATCGGAATAGATCAGAAGGTGTCTGCGAACCACATGGCAGTCTCGCTATCAACATGCTCAACAGTTATCTGTGTAAACTATTGTAGACATTTATTACATTTACATTACACAAGAACACATATACACACACAGTTCCACAGGTAGCTGTCTCAACAGGCGTGCCCGGCACGTCTCGCTGATGTCCCAGGTCTGATCTTCCCCTCACAATTGGGAGAATTCCGCGACAAGGGAAACAACTCCCGTGGTCATTTACCACACTATGAGCCGACAGCTCGTAGAAACTTGACAATGCAATCTTCTCAACTGCTATATTTCGCAAGGACGTTCCCTTCAAATGACACATAACCAGCACGACTCTCACGATCAGGGACGTAGCTAGCCCTTGTTCGGAGTAGATTAAATCAGGAAGGGGTTCAGGGCAGGGACGTGGTAGGAGGACAAGAGGATGAAAGAAACAGTGTCATATTTTCTTCTTTTTTTCTTCTTCTTTAATTTGGTTGATTCACCAGCGTACCAGCGTATAGGCTTCGCGCCTGAGGTCGACATGTCACAGACACCTCTCAAAATAACCAGAGTTGATATTCCTTAATTAAGGACACGATACACAAAAACATATCAAAGACAGTGTGACAACAGGTGTTCCAATAACAATAAATTGAGTTGACACTCGAACCAAACCAACAAAACAAAGTTTTGAAATGGAGCTAGCTCCGGGCGTCAGCAGGCAGCAGGCGCAATAAAAGGAAGAGGAAGGGAGATCACTCCGTGGCTCTGTCGTCGAGATATGGGTTACGTCACGGTAGGGAGGTAGGGGTACTTGAATCTTTTGTTTGTGGGCTACAGATATGGGTGTTTAAGTATTATATATGCATACTAAAGTTATGGTAATTAATACTGAAATGAAAACGACGTTTATCAGGTTGAATGTGCTTAAATATGGAGAAACACTCTGTTATGAAGAGAAACTTCTCTCTACGCACATGGAACGAATATTAATTTATGATGAAATACGACCAGCGGCCATCTACACAAGTTCACGCTTACATTTAGGCAGAAACTACATATGTGAATGAATCGTTGATGAATAAACTAGGCTGATCATAGCTACAGTTTTTGTTGTTGTTGGAGTTTATGCATTTACTGCTACTTAGTTTATTTACACATCTTACAGAAGTTGATTGGTGAGTTCAGTGCTTGCCATTTTGTTTCCATTTTGCCATTTTTGTTATGTGAATTTTACCACTTTTCATTTTTTGTCATAAATTTTATTTATAATTTGTACATATTGATTTTTTTCTCTCCAAAATATGTGTCTCAATATTACTAAAACTCTAAATATATGCATTGTATGTTGTTTGTTTGTATTTGTTTTACATCTTTTGCTGTTTGTATGTGTGTATGTATATATATATGTTTATATTTATTTATTTTGTTAGAAACCTGTTTATTGCTCTTACTGAATTTATTTACAATTGTTATCTGTTGAAAAGTCTGCCACCATAATTCCATTACAAATGTTCTATTTCCTGATTTATTCATATTTTTACTCCATATTAGACATATTTCCATTTGGAGTTGACAAATCTTATTTGTTATTTTTCGATATCTATTTATATTGTTACTCCATATTATACATATTTCATTATAAATTACAAATGTTTTTTTTTTTATATTTCTGTACCTAATTATGTTGTTACTCCATATTTGAAATATAACTATTACAATTAACAGATGTTATTTGTAAAAAAAAATAATCTATTCATTGATATTGTATTTGATTGAGATGCTGCATGTTACCGGTGTATTTACTATTGTATAAAATATACTGTTCTAAGAGTTACCTCCCTTTTCAAAAATAAAAATAATAATCAGAATGTCATTCAAATATTGCTTTTTACCAGTTGAAATTATTATATACTGTATAAATGGACAATAAAATATTATATGAGGTATACACCAGGTATTTTGTTATTTATTCTACAAGGAGACTGTATTGTTGCAACACTTTGAAGAATGAAAAAAAATGATCACTCGAAAACCAGCATGGCATCATACAAATTGTATTCCTTCTATGGATAGCAGATATATAATACTAATTTTTGACGTAATCATAAATCTTCGCAACACATTTATGCTTGGTGGTTCGCTTTACCTTAATCTGGACCTATTGATCACAGTATCAACATTTTTTGGCACCATCGTGACATTTAAGTAGTAAACGAAACAATTGTTATGACAACTAAAGGATGTTTGTCACATGAATGGAGACATAACATCAGTCCTTGTGTGACCCTCGACACCCATACGACAACAGCGGGTGAATAGAATATGTCAGATTAGCACCTTTATACGTCTTTCCTAACTCCGTAATCAATACGGACTTTGTACACTTGTTTTTTTTCTACAATTACTTGAATAAGAAAAATGTCAAACAACTGATTGCTCTAGCGACAATATTCTTTGATGGAAAACAGATTTGTATTTTACTAGTGTAGAATGGGGTTTTTTTTAAAGAGGGAGGTGGAGGCATTAAATGACTAACAGGCAAACACACAATGAGAACACTCTGCTGCATTTTGTAAAATATAATATAAACACAACACAATAAGGATTTTATTGAATATATAAAATTAATACTTGCTACATGTACCACACATACACACACACAAAAAGAAAGAAATTAGGTTTTGAACATATGAAACATAAATAGTTCAGCCTGTTGATTGAAATAACTATATCTGTGTATATGTATGCCGGCAGGCAGTCTACCATTTGATTCCAATTACAAGTCTCAAATTGCATCTAAGTTTATTACTAAATAACGTAACAGTGACATCCTTATATCAGCACCAATGATCTAGACATTTGACACATGACTCCAATTGGAGAAAATCAGTCAAGAAATATAGCTGCTACAATAAGACATGGAGTATGATGGTTGAATTCTTCTTTTAGTATCAGTGACATCGACCTTTGACTGATTGCACATGTTATTCGACCTTGCCTGAGGTTATTTAAAGGCGAATATAAACGAAGTTTCTAGAAAAATTGTCAAACATTGCGGTTGCAAGAATGAGGACAGGGAGTGTTATTGTTAAACTTATATTTCAATTAATGTGGCCTTTCACCTTTGCCTATTATTTCCCATATTCGAATGTCCAAGTTATGTCCAAGGCCAAATAACATGTGAAGTTTCTTGAAAACTTTTAAGCCCCCTAAAACATGCCTACATTGTAGCCAACCATAATTACCATAGGATAAGGAAGGTTTTAACCTGTTGTTGGTGACAACACATTTGCATCGTTGTCTGAATCTTTCAGTTCACATCTTTTATATTGGAAGAATACGGGACATAACATGAAATTAAAAGGGGAATAAGTCCCCCGTGGCGGCGCTGGACTGGGGCCGAACTGCAGGACAATTCCGTAACGGATTCTGGAATGGAGAGTAGAATTAACTTGTTTTTCTGTTTGTTAGATGAGTTTTTCCTTAGTCTGTATCAGCATATATATACTCTTCCTGTTCATAAATAAGATTGGGCTGTCAACTATCGAGACATTGTTTTACAAATATTTCCAGATTGTAGTTAATCTGGACCTACTGATCACAACTGTATCAACATGTTTATTTTTGGCATCATCGTGACATTTGCGTAGAAAAACGTCGCATTGTTATTACAACGAAAGGATGTTTGTCACACGTTTAACACCTAAATATTGTGGATGAACGGAGATATGCCATCAGTCCTCGTATGACCCTCAGAGAAGAAGCCTTATGATCGACCAGCATAACCGACTTTATCAATTGGCGTTGACACAAAAAGGTAAGCATTCATTCATTTGTATTATTTCGTTTTTATTCATGCTTAAATGGTATGACAGGAGTACTATTATCTTTTGTTTGTTTGAATGTAAATAATATGAAAAGGCAAAGCCTTAAAGAGCGTAGCTTTTGTTGATCTTTGATATCTACTGATTCAGAATACTGCCTTCAGAATGAGATAAGATAGACTTTATTCAAAATCGGCTAGTCGAGGAATAACAATAAAACATAGCTCTAATGAGATTTATACCGATATAACAATAGAGGAGATCGGGACAAGTTCGGTCCATTTTTATTAAAGACCGTTCTGGGGAGTATGGCAGCACATCCGTTTTTGAACATTATTAAATTTTCCATGTTGGAAGATCGGATGGCCAAACGGGCCCCGCCATTGGATACGTTCGGACAGACAATAGGGTAAGTTCGGTCCTGAATGAAATCGGCTTAATTATGACGTCATAGAGCATGCAAAGTCAGATTTTACCGTTAATTTAACGAATTTGTATGTGTTACATGGGCCGAACTTGCCACGGTATCATTGGCCGAACCTGTCCGGGCCCAAATTTATATTTCAATAAACTCTTATCGTACTGCAATATATGGTAGTGAGTGCTTGGCTTGGCTTTTATGTATATAATTTGAAGCTGTCAGTGTGTTACTCGTTTGACCGTAAAAAAAAGAAGCAATTCCAACCAAGCGTTTTTTTTACGGATACTCCATCTTCCTTCCACATCAAGAATTAAATCATCTGCGTGCTTCCGTCAGGGTACAAAAAGAATGATTGAGATAAGTTGGGGCAAACATTAGTTCATTGCTATATGTAAATTACATTGTGATACTTTATGTTACTGAGATTGTCGTTATATCGATATGTAGTCTCAATTCCTGTTCCATCCTGACACACTGGATTGAATTTTCAATTTTCTAACTGTCACCGGGGTTTGACAGGTAATGATGCCAAATAAAATTAAACAGATTCTGTCTGTAACTAGTTATAAATCGGCACGCGTTATAAAAAAATAAATACGTTGTTGAAAAAGTGCGTTGAATTCGGGGTGGTTGTCTGATCAATTATTGCTGATTTCGACATAAATGAATTATCCATTGTTTCTTTTATGAGTAGTGATGCATACATAAATTATGTAAAGACTATAACCAGACGTTCAAAAACGTTAATTATTTCTTTCACATTCTCAAAAAATGGAAATCAAAAACTGATGATGAAAACAAATGTACACGTTGATCTATTGATTTAATGAGGCTCTCTTTGAAGATATCTCCAGGTAAAAATATTGACAGAACCTGGTTGATGACAAAAAGGATCTTCAGAAAACATCCGCATTTTTATTTTTTGTTCCTGTGGCAAAAACTGAAATAAAAAAGTCATGAAGCACCGACAAAGAGATAAATGCAACGGACATCAGTTCCAAGATTTTCCGGTTGTTTTTCCTCTTTCCGGAAATAATTGATGAAGGCCGATGGAGTGTGACGTGCGTGTGACGTCATAGTAATATAATCTCTGGACGATGTTTCCTTGCGGCAGTATCATAATTTATGTGAAAGATTTTTTCACTCAGAATGTATGTTAGTTTTTATCTACATAAACAAGTTATAAAACATGAGGATTGTTTTCACTATATGAAGATGTTCATGTATTGGTCGAAACACAATTGTCTTTGCTTCAAGGAAAAACTTCTGGTTTCCCCGCTGGACGTCTACTTCTGGACGAAAACAGTTGAAGGCAATGTGTAACAAGGAGAAGCAACTCTGTATACGCACGCATGTGTTACCATTAAAGAGCTTCGCCCGGGCGCCTTCGACGTCCGAGAGCTACGCTCTTATATTCAAATATAGCTAACGGATTGTTTTTTAAATTTTGAACGGCATTCTTCATATTCCTTAATTATGATGATATTTTGAGTTAATTTCCTGTCATGGCACTGCGTATGTCGTCCATTGGTGTTCCCTTTCAATATCATGTCTGATGTGAACCGATATTCGCATCACTGGGACAAGAAAATTATAACGTAGTATAAAGGAAGGATGTGATTCTAATGTTAAGTGGGTGTTCAAAAGACCAAATTGGGTGGATTGTAGACATAAAAAGTCATCTCCTGAAGGGTTTGGCCAATATTATCTATGGCATGCGACATGATAGGACAGGGAAGTCAATTGTTTCACGAATAAATGTTGTTTCCCATTAAAGGGTGATGGGTTTGGACTAAAATAGTGCACAATAAGGCACATTAAACATCAAAGGCCTACTTCTCATGAACGAACTGACTATTCTTAAATTTGGTTTGAAACATGCCTTTGACAGTAAAAATCACTAGGACTAGAATAGATGGACATGAGATGTGCCAGCCAATTCTATGGCTGAATTAAGCATTTTGATCTTTCAAAACCTTTCCTCCAGGTCGACTTGATGCATTGTAACCATACCGCTATGACAAGTTGATCATGTATAGTAAACCTAAAGTAGGTGCGATCCCTTTGGCTTAATCAGTCGTATGAAGCTGGGTAATGTAACTTCAGATGACGAACACATAAGATACCAGGGGTGGCGCTGGAGTCAAGCCCCGCCCTTGGGGATCCCCATTTCATAACCATTTAATAATTGTTACAATTGAAATCATAGAAAGAAACATACATTTATTCTTGCTTGATTTGATTTGCAGTCGGGCTCTGCCACAGGGGACTTATCCCCCTGGTCATAACATGGAAACAATGAAGATCAAAAACCAGTAACACTTGGCATACACACTTAATACTGGTGTTTGACCTTTCCGATGGAAATTTGGTCCTTTGGTAATCAAATAATTGCTCCCCCAAACAATAACAGTATACAAATTATTAAATAAAAATAAAAATAAAATAAAATGATATATTCATTCTTCGAGGATTCGTCCCGGAGTCTGACCTCGCCGCTGGAGACTTAGTCTTCATGTAATTACATGAATATGGTTGATATACCCACTCTATAATCTCATGTTTATATATAAATATGGTTCGGTTATGAAGCATCATTGGTTTTCAAGACCTGCAAATCTGAATAAAGGAAGAACATAGCTATGGTCATTATCAGATATGAAAATCAACAGGTAAGCAATATAGGCCTGCTTATTTTACTATATTAATTAACATGAAATATTTCTTTTTTAATAGGTACAATCAACGAAGATCAACAAATCAACTACAACAAAGCAGATACAGATAATCAAAGGAAAACCCGACAACACGGCTGGAGTAAGTTGAGTAGACACATTTCAATTATCCCCAATGAATCAACGATCACGTCAAGAGGTTACTCGGAGAAAACTGACTAAATCAATGTCGTCAACTTCATTATTCAATGAACGAAAAGATTCTTGGGTTTCTCGAACTTCAAAACGTGCTGTGTGCGTTTCAATGCCTCGTCCTATATATCTCCCTCCAATATGTCATCCAATGAAACTTTTTCATCGACATCAAAGTGCAGACAATTCGAACAGGTCGACCATTTCTAGTGATGATAAAGCATTCACAACTGCAGAATTGCAACATTCAGTGCAGTCGCAGAGCAAAGTTGGGCGCTCATATGAACCGAAAGTCATGGACAACTCGAGTGTTAACTATGAAATACCTTCTGATATTATAGACAGTTTCAAACCAAACGTGACCATGCAAAAAAGGTCAAGCACCAGTTCGACTAAAACAAAAAATCAGGCAAGTGCATTGCCATCAAATAACTTCGAACACGATAACCACCTGTCAAATGAAACCGTATATGCAATATTCGACTCCAGGATCAAATCGCCACGTCTAGTCAGGGTTTCAAACACGGATATGGACTCCACTAATCTGCTTTTTCCCGACACAAGTGACTGTTCGTCTTATTCGTTTTCAAGTGACGGATTCCAGGATATCGACCTGTGCTTGGACCCGAAGAACATAAATTTGTATGATGATGATTATTTTTATGCAATATATCATTAAATGACATGGTGCCGCGCTGAGAAGGGGTCTCTCCTTTAAGATGATATTTAATCTTGTTTTTGTCTCGTTTTAATTTTTGATTGCCATTTAGTCAATCGAATAATTGATTTAAAAAGTTTAATAAAACAAAAGTGTCTAAAAAGAAACTTTATATATTGGGACCCGTATTCATTAAAAGTGCTTATGCTCAAACGCAGATTTTTGTTCAAGCCTAACTTCTTTTGCGATGATAGTAGGATAAAACACATTTTGTCAATGATGTTGAAGTATGCAAGTGAGACATCAAGCTGAAAACAATTTAAAATATGTACACGTGCTAGTAACAAGCATGACATAATGTCATGTTTACGAAATCATGATACAGGAAATGTATTCGCTTATGGAGCATGTGGTAAAGTGTCGAAATTTTATCTTGAATTTTGTGATATTTTTTTTATATTATTTGTTATTTCTCTCATGAATAAAACAAAAAGCTTATAAAATACACTGTTTCTCTTCTGGATAGAATTTGTTAAAATCTAAAAGAATTTTATTAAAAGTGGTATCATTGAAAAATGTACAATATACACATGTACGTTGTAACGATAAACAAGTTTCCAATATATGACATATCTATATACATGTTAATATATACACTGTATATACAGTTAACTCCTGTAAATAGTACTTGAAATTGAATCATTGCTCTACCTCAGTTATCGATTTCCCAGATTCATGTAGCTATAAACACACTTAACTGAAAAGACAAGAGCAACAGTTCTCTGAGTACAAAGCGTTACCATGGTAACAGAGTATTGATCTATAGTTTCTGCATACAATGGTCTTCAGCTTCATTGATCGTGCCAGAACAGAGCAAAACGGACACATATTTTACGAGACGACATCGCCACAGCAGTAGAAAGGTATGGTTCTGTATACTTCTTTATTATAATCAAACTCCCTTTCGGGGGAGGGGGCAATTCAAAATGTTATCACCCTCGTTGTAAATTGTTTGTGAATGAAATTTCGTCATACGATATTTGTGCTTTGTCAGTGAGACGTTTTTAGCACTACATAACGTTTGGACGCCTCTGTAGTCAAGGGTATTGCTTTCGTACGACAAATTGTGTAATTAGTGTTCTTAAATACTCGAAAAAGGTATAGCTATACTTCTTGGCCTAGACGGAATGGGTATCAAAATGTAAAAATTAGACTACCCTACCACAAAAAAGACTAAAACACTCAGGCTAGACTACTCAGCCTTGTTTAAATGAGGATATAAACCTATGAAGCTAGACAACTCTGCATAGTTAAAATTTGGAACAAAACGGTATAGCAAGATTACTAGACCTAGAACAAATGGCTAAAACGGGATAGCTAGATTACAACGGAACAGCTACATTTGTAGACTACTCGGCTTGGTAAAAATAAGGATAAAAACGATATAGCTAGACAATTCGGCCTGATAGAAATGGGAATAAAAACAGTATAGCTAGATTACTAGGCCTAGTATGAGTGAGGATACAAATGTTACTGCTAGCCTGGTAGAGATGAGGATAAAAATAGTATAGCTGCACTCCTCGGCCTGGTTAAAATGAGGATAAAAATGGCACTGTTAGACTACTCGACCTGGTAGAAATAAGGATACACACGGTACTGCTAGAATACTCAGCCTAGAAATAATTGGAGAAAAGGGCTATCGCTGAACTACTCAGCCTTGTAGAAAAGGAAACTCTCAGTATGCTTGACTCATCGGCCTAGTACAAATGAAAAACTGTATAGCTTGACTCATCGGCCTAGTAAAAAATGAAAAAACCGGCATGCTAGACTCCTCAGCCTCATACAAACAAAAAAACGGCATGCTAGACTCCTCAGCCTAGTACAAATGAATGGAATAATTTTTATTTGACTTTTGATGTTTTCTTATCATTGAGAGGGAATTATCCTGAAAAAATAAACCGAATGTAGATTCTAACTGGGCATTGCCATTGTGACGTTTCTAGTGTTATCTGTATCATCTAGACAATTTTGTGTATAGAAGTGCAGATATGACTCATATGTGAACAATTTTGTTGATTTTGTAAATGCCCACTTAGCCCTTCTCAATGAAACCAGGAAAAAACCTTCATGGAAGCAAATTTTCTTTTTTTTTATTCCGTAAGAAGAGTTTTTATGAAACACAATTTTGTTTAGTATTTAATAGATAGTGCATTTGAAACCATCTTCTCGAGTCTCTAGAGACTGCTAAAACAATCAACCAATTGATAAAAAAACAGGCAAGACAGTCGCTGCGCTAGTTAGCTTCTCGTATAAGAGGACTTTAAAAGCCCAATCAGCCTAGTGGTCATTTACCAGAGACCAATCAAATAACTTGCCTTCAATTTTGCTATAACAAATACTAGAATGCAAAGAGTGTAAGTGAACAAGATTAAAAAGGATGTTGGACAACAGGACGGACGACGGACGTACTAAATATATCACCCGCTTTCAAGTGTAAAAGAGAAGGGACAAATACGCTTAAAACAAGCGGAAACTAGTTCAGTTGTTTTTAATAATATTGTTAAAACTGAAATAATTTAGATATTGATAACAAAAAAAAATCCTTTCCAAAATAAACGTCTTTTTTATTTAAAATGGATCTAATAGTATACAACAAAATATTTGGTGTCACACAGTTTAAAAGACCTTTGTTACCTCTGATATATTACGTTAAAAGGGAAAAACTTCAGTTTACATTATCACGTTTCCAGTATAAAAAAATCAACATTGACCAAATTTAGCCAAACTGTGTTAATAACACGAGCCACATGGGACCTTAACATTGTCAATTTTGTGTGTGTGCGTGTATGTATGTGTGTGACGTAATTTGAAAATTATATAAAATTATGTATGCAAAAAGAAGTTCATTCAATGCACATAAGACGACTGTCGGTTCAAAGACAACATGATATAAGGAACCGACAATATTATTATATGAAATTACAATTTTACCTAGCCCTAACGGCACTTTGAGAAAACGTTGGTTTTATTTGTTCAGCCAATTTCATTTCATTCTGTCACGATCTTAAGTTTTTCACTACCATATAACCTTCAGATCCCTTGGGAAGAAAAAACGTATAATCCACAGCGCATATTTTTTTGTGAATGGAATTTTCCTGCAAACTTACTTAAACTAGCACAAAATTTTGTCAGAGTGATAAGGAAATGTTTATTGTTTACGAACAAATGACAGCAACGAACAAAAGGCAATGTCAATACTTCATGAGACTTCCTCGGTTGACCTAAATATTTTGTACTTCAAAAGAATGTTGAGTTCATTACGATATGTATCACATGAATATCGTATCATCCGTGAACTCAGCCATGTTATATGGAATCATTGAATGTGAATACCATTAGTATACCAAAATGATGTGTTAAAATGATAAACTGTAAACGTACTCAAATTTTAGCGCCATGTCAAATTTTAATTGATTAGAACAATAAAGAATTGGTGCGTCCAAAATGTTATAGATTACAATACACATCAACTTCAACACGCACAATAATTATTTAGAGCAATATTCTAAGCGCTAAAAGTACTTAAATAAGACTACCACTTAAATACATACGATACAGTTAATATGATATCCACAGATTATTTCTGTTAAAATGATGATAAAATGGCATCAAAAGCTGCATATTGTATAATGTTGACAATGGGGAAAACGAGTATTTGCAAAAAGATCTTGATCATGAGCAAAAATTATCATAAATTCGTTTTAGCTTCATATGGGGCAGTTTATGAAGTTTTATCTTTATATTTATATTTGCAAGAATAAAAATGCTTTCGTTGTATTTGAAAAAAAAAAGAAATCTCCATCAAGCATAGCGTGAAGTCATTTATATTGACCGGTATAAAGGTTTCCAAAATTACATGAAAAACATCCTACACGTGAAAAATATAATCCTAAATTCTGCCTCATTTCATACATGTTAGTATAAAAAGGTTTGAAACTGCATTTCGTTTTTGTAGAATACATTTGTTTGATAAATCTAGTATAAAATGTACATTAATGTAATTTTATATATACGTGAATAATATATATAATTATTCAGACGTTCTGTTTATTCCAGGCACTGGTACACATCTTTGTTAAATATGGTGCTGTCTTCAAGTTTCCAAAAGTGTTCACACCGCTTATCCCTTTCACCTTCGGTTAAAAAGATGAATGTTGATAAAATTGCCAACAGTTCAGTTAGAACGGAAGTTGATAACAAGAAAAGAGTTCTGCATACATTTCGACAGTCTTTTACACCATTTTCAACGGAGGCAAATATTGTCAAATCCTCTGTCGTAAGTCAGGTAAGAACAGGAGGTCGTGCATCACGCCGGCGTGAAATTCAGATCCCTAGGATTATCTTAACACCAACTGTTAACCACACAGATGACGAAAGTCTACCGTTTGTGAATCATAGACATCCATTTCAAAATTACATTACATTGCGTTCTGGCTCGTGCAGAGTAAATAGAAATGATGGAGAAAGGGGTTGCCCTTCTACACCATCGTTGTTGGGACCTTCATCAAGCAAGGTACATGGACGAGGGATCATGATCAAAGCGGATTGTGTGGGCGTTCCTTACAGTGGCAATCGTTTTCTTGGAACTCCACACAAACAAACGCCGAAGAGAGCATTTTTATCTCCTGATCGCTACGTACGTAAACCTAAAACCCCTCCAAAAACAAAACATTCCGAGGAGAGAAACACTGAGTCAGGTACCGCGCCTGACATAAAGAGTGCACAACGCAGGGATTCAAGGATGTGTGGTACTTGCTCTGCGACGCATTACACTAACGGTAATTTTACCAGGAACGCTGTTTCCTTTTCTGATTTAAATGATATTCAAACTAAAGATGTCCATCGCTCTCACGGCGTCGATACAACTAACGACTCAGATGTGGCGACTGTGTATGCCATATTTGCACACGAAAACGGAAAGCAATCCTGCACAAAATTTGTCAGGATTTGTGATTCTGTAGAAACGTGTTGCAGTGACTACCTAGAGAAAGAAAGAATACATAACGATTCATTTGAAGGATTTCAAGATGTCGACTTGAGCATAGATCCATCTTGTTTGTCATTTAGCGACGATGAATTTTAGTGACAGAGTGACAGATATAACATATGTATATACATAACATGTATCAGCAAAGACATAATAGCGTGCAGCCAAAGAAATATTTCAAGTTTTCAGAGCAATTCGCCCCTTTTCTAAGATAGAAACATGAACACTAATATATCACAACATTCAACAAAGATGAACAGCCACTACGAAACAATATTACAACACAAAATACACAAACAAACAAAAAAAAATCATTCTGAAATATGCTACTGTTGTCGCATATCCCTTTGGTTAGCTTGTAACCGAAGGCCAATTATGGTAAAAATACAATCGAGAAAATCAATAGAAAAATCATGGCTTTTTTGTTGAAGTATTCTATATTCTAGTATTATTTCATAGTGACTGTTTAGCTTTGTTTTTTTGCCCTAATTGTGTCGATTTTGAGTTCGAATTATAATTTTGTTTACACATTTTCTCGTATGTTTCTTTTTAGCATGCAAATCGATTCATGAATACGGGACTTTATAAAATTTTCATTTAGCGAGCATGACATACAGGGTTTACCTTATTCTTATTTGAAGTAAACAGCAATAACTGTCAAAGTACCAAGTCATATTGAACTTAGCAAATGAAATAATATTTGCGAACTTCAATATATGTATTACAGTTGTTTATGTACCAGAAAAAAATATCCGAAATGACCAGTTTGGTAAAAACTTATATCTTTATAATCATATTGGCAAATTGTCACATGTACAATTGTAATCCACATCCTTACCCGAGCGATATTGACTTGGTATTGTTTTTTGTTTGTGATTAATTTAAGCAGTTGAAGTAGAAACCAAAGTACCCGTTTTTTGACTTAATAAATATTTTCTTGAATAAATAGCTGTGATTTTTTTTTTAAAATGCTTCAACAAAAACTATGACTTGTTTCCTGTTTAATTGATATATACAAGCCTTGCACAACTGTGACCAAAACATCTGAAGCACGACTTTCTTCAAATCTGAAACAGAGGTTTTCACATTCTCAAAATAAAACTGGGTCTCGATCAGAACCATATCTCGCGGGAAATATTAAATCTCGCTAACACTGTCCGATAAATATTTTGTCCTTACGAGTGAAGTTATGCATTTGTTCAATTTGATTAATTTTAAAAGTGTTTAATCAAAATACAGGTGTACGATATTGCTTTGGTGTTTCATCGTTATCATTCGTTATATTTCTCTACATTCATGGTATTAATATTCTGTTGGTATATAATTTCACGCTACCATTTGTGACTGCTATCATAGCGAAAATTACCAACTTTACGGTAAACATAAATAAATCAGTGGTTTCTTCAATAAATATTCTATGAATTGTGAATGATTATACCGTATAATTGGTTATTTATGCGGCTTAAATTATCGCAATTTTGACCCAAAATTAGAAAATTTGATTTACATGGGCTACAATTTAACTATCTACACATGTACACGAACAACATTTGTGCGGTGTTTTAGCACAGAGACGGAAAACTCGACATGTACAGTGTCAAATAGTCAAATTAATACGCTGTATTACAGCATATTGTTAGCAAAAAAAAAAAAAAAGTACATTTTGTTTAATCACAAGCAAAATTATTACATATTTGACTTTATCATTTTTCCAAAATCTTGTTTTCTTTCTTGATATAAATGAATCGTTCAAAACACATACTCATTATTTCATGAAGATATAACGGTTATTAAATCTATCAAAGCGGCTCATTTTCAAGATTGTCTATTAGGCAGCCGATCATATTTTGCGATCACGTTATTGAGGCGCGAAATCGCAAAAATATCATCCTTGCGAAAATATCCGGCTATACAGTAAGTAAAGGCGATTCTATTTTCCGTTTGTTACTGTTATAGAAGTAACATTCGTATCTATTATCATAGCATTATAAGCTCGTTAGATCAATACTCTATACAAATATAGATAATGACTAGTGTCATGTTAAGGAAAGGTTGGTATCCGCTGTACCATTTTGGAACTCTTTTGAAGCTGTTGACGTCAACGTATTAGCCATGTAAGTGGCTCGTGATATTTCCTATTATAAAGCTATGACGTGAGACTTTCTCAAAAGAGCTATAGAAATACAAGAATGAGGATAAATCGAACCTGAAAACGTCAATGAAGTTAATTTAAGCACTGGAATCTGAGATTTCTAACTAAACGTATGTTTAGACTTATCCTTCTGCATAGAAAAACTCAAATATTTTCATCCTCCATACTTCCATGGTTACGTTCACTTACGCTCTTTGCACCCCCTAGACCATGTCATAGCAAACCAAATGTTACGTAGCTAGGCTAGCTATTGTATTTGTCTGAGATGAATAAAAATGACCAATCGCTAGGCAGATACCTGTCATTTGAACATAAAGATGAAAGACATCCGACTTAAAAGCAGACCAATTTTACCGTTATGCTGTTGCCGGATTCGTTTGAGGCACACTTAAGGATCAAACTAGTCTTCTGATCTTGAATCATTCACAAGGAGTGTCCAGGATGCTTATATAAACGGTTAAACTCAATCTTAGGTACTTGAGATCTTAAGTATAGTTGATAGTTTGATCTATTACATGTACGAATACTTCTATGACGATGCAGTTATTTTAGTTCCTATATGTAGCTGGTGTCAAGATATTTTTAACGATACAATATCTACTTTTAAAAAAGACTACGAAATATATGTCAACTTTAGCCAATGTCAATCTTTCAGTGACGTTCATTCAAAGTAACTCTGTACTAAGACATTTGTGTTTTGCACAGGAAAAGTAAATATCGTGACAAGTGACGCATGTGCAAGTACAGCGGTTCGAATACTGACGACCATTCTTAATATATCAAATTTCACATACGGTAATAAGTTTTGGAATTTATTCTGTCATAAAATCGTTGAAATATTTTTCCTGATTGACAAACTGTGTCCAATATTTTTTATACTCTATTTCTATTTCAAATTTATAAAACAAAAAAACTGACATCGACATTGGAGTAGAAGGCAGTGCTAGATGTCATTGTTTGTCTACTGTATGGCAGCCATCAGTATAAAACACCACTGGAATTCTCACAGCATTGCTATTCAAAGATATATTCTGAGAGGAAGGTCAATAATAAGGTAACTGCTTTTGTTTGTGTCAAAACATGTTTATGGGGAGGTTATTATAAAGGGATTTGGTCGCGCTGGTAACAATGTTATCAATTGCAGCTATGAATGTAAATAGTTTGTGTCAAACGACAAAACAAACTGATTCTTGATCATTGACCTTCACATGTTAGAATATTCGAATTCTTACAGAATCTTTATCTTTACTTAATATAAAATCCAGAAAATAAATATAATAATTTTGATAAACTATTGGTGTTTTACAAACATTGAATTTTACTTTGATAAAACATACGTACAGAAGGACGAATAAACATTAAAACATTGTCAACACCGGTATAGCTTTGATGAAAATTACTTCATGGTCACTAGTCTTCAACACTTGCCCAACAAAAAGTGTTTTCGCAATATTTGCCAATCTCTAGCATTGCTACCGGGTTCTTTATAGCAACTCGTACATCATGAATATTTACTAATCCCGAGGTTGTAGTATCTTAACAAATAGTAAAGAAAATATCGAGGAGTCTGTATCTCAAAGCAACTCCATATTTCTAAGCAACTTCGACATAGCAAAGGTTGCCGAAATCTGAACATTCACAGAAAATAAGGTACTTTTCCTATCAACCTAGTTAGTTTTGATCTTAATTTAAATTAGGCCGTATTATATATCATTGTTTGTCTACAGTATAGAAACCTATCCTGAGGTCAAGGACAATAATAAACTAACGTGTTTAGTTTGGGTAAAAATATCCTGACGGGGAAAGTTATTATGAAGACAAACATATTATGTGGTTTGGTCGCGCTGGTAACGATGCAGCTGTGAATGTAAATAGTTTGTGTCGAACGACAAAAATACCGATTTTAGAACATTGTCCTTCACATGGGTGAACGTTTGTTTTCTCACAGAAACTTTGGCTATATTTTAAAATATAAACCTCGGGAAAACATGCGATTATTTCATCAAAGTAAATAAGAAAAGGTAATGTTCTTTCTTGCACATCATTTATAATTGTATGTAATCTTCATACATTGCTTGAGATGCAATGCTGAATATTACATTATCGACATCGTGGCTAGTACGTTACCATTATCATCGCCATTAACGTCATTATCATCAAGAATGATATATTACATCAACATCATATGATTATTTTCATAATATCAACCATGGTTATTTCTGTTGACATTATCATGACTTTTAATGTGATCTTCATCCTGGCTATTTATGTCATCTTTACTCTGGCTGTTAACTTTAATTCCATCACTGTTTTTAAGTAATACTCACTAGGGTTTTTTGTGTCATTCTCATATGGTATCTACGCTATTGTGCTGTTTTATATACATTGTATACTTCTTGTAACCTAATGGTATTCGGTGTGACCAAAAGCTTTACCATACAGTCTAAATTTCCTTTCCCCATCAACATATTTTTACCAAAACAAAACACGTTAGTTTATTATGAGAAGTTCTTTTTACACAACCGATAAAAAATTTCTATGTGACGTTTCGATGACTATTACGATATGAACACTGGCACCTTCATCAGACAAATGACCAGTGAAGTGTATGCACACAAAGGTGTAAAATGTGTACGAGTTGTCCACATTTTTGTCCTGATTGTGTAAAGTTTCCTATTCCACACACATTTTTCTCCTTTGTGTGCATACGATTCACTGGTCATTTGTCTGATGAAGGTGACAGCGTACAAATAGTTATAGTCATCGAAACGTCAAAAAGACATTTGTATTGGTTGTGTTAAAAGAACTTCTCATAATCCATACTTACCACCCTGAAGAAAATGTGTAGAAACGTTAGCTTATTATTGGCCTACATCTCAGAATACCTGAATTTACTGGGTTCATTGCACTTACACCTCGTACGTCATGCCAAACATTGTCATTACGTAAGTATATGCGGATGTATGATTGTTGCAGCACGTGTCAAACTCTCCTTTCCCGTTCCTCTTCTCAACACTGAGGAGTCACCATCTCCTTGGATCCTTGCCTGATAACATCGAAACTGTCCTAGAAGGTCATCATGTATGCTTCCCATTTTCGTTAGCATGGCTGTGAATATCTGAGCCTAATATTCTAGTACTTTTCATATTCTTCATATGCCCTTTCTGCTTGTTAAGCTATCTTCTGCGCCAGAATGACAACTGTTTGGACGGTTTGATCTAAGTTCCTTTGCACATCACCTACCGTGATCCTTAGTTCCTTAACGGATTGTTGTCACAGACCCTTTTAAATCCATCTTGTCATCATGCAGGTCCCCGTTATCTTAATCATTCCATGGTGCGGGCATCTAGTTCCAAAAACAAATGCATGATTTGTGAATAAATTGTCCGAGAATGTCTGTGGACATGAGGCATCTGGTCCCATCTTCCTAAGGTGTTACAAACTGAAGTCCTGTTCCTTTCATCTTTTTAACCGCCGTCGCCCTCTTCATCCGGACTTCGTGCAACATTTGCATCTCAGCTGATGTGGCCGTAAACATTTGAACAGCATCTGCCATCGCTATACTTGATAGTACTGCAAACGAATTCCTTGCCAATTTATACAGAGGCTTATCAAAACATACGATAAGCTGCTTCTGTATACTTGGAGATTTTGCTTCAGCATAATTTTCGCCTTTTTTGGCCTCAGTTCATTAGGGTTAATTTAATATGGCAGCGAATATTTGTACACAATTTACCCGATATAATTATTACATGTGAAGGGCGAAATTTTACACTGAGTGAATAAAGATTTTACCCGTGAAGGGCGAATATTTGACCGGCCGGAAGTTTTCCGGTGTAGAGTTCCCTCAGGGTCTCAGTATTCAGCAGAAATAGTTATACAAATTGACAGAGAGAAAACAAAAACGGCAACAGCTATGTATGCTTTAAAGAATATGGTTAACATCAGTATTGGCAGACTACTCAAACTGGCGGGAAATGGCTACTTCCAGCAGTATTGTGAAATAATACAGGTCTAAATAGCGAAAAATGAAAATAATGATAAGAATTGTCTAGCTATCCTCCACTTTACTTTTTTTCACCAATATTGTGGAAGTAATGACATGATCATGCTCTAATAATCGACAATCTGCATAATAGAGATTGATCGTCTCATCATCTTGCACGGCAGCTTTCATAGAGAGCAAAACGAGGTACTACGGAAGCAATTACGATTTTGGGGTGGGACTAATGCCTGGAACCTGAACGCCCGGATCTGACCCGCTCAACAATATTTTAACGATACAACATTGACATTAAAGAAAAGAAAAAGAAAATTGCACTAACACATACATATAAGTCAACCACAGCCAATGTTTGTCTTTCAGTGACGTTCAAACATATCTTTGTACTTACATGTAGCCATCCATGTTTTGACAGGAAGGGACTTGTTGCAAGTGATACACGTGAAGGAGCGGTATTTCGCCTACAGACCACCACTCTTTATATGTGAATTATTCCCCCTGCTGTAATGAGTTTTGGAATTTGTTTTTTTGATAAATATATCGAAATGTTTGTCTGGTGAGCGGCTGGTGTCCAATGTTTTTGTTATGGAGTCATGATACATGATCAAGTTTGCACTAAAATTATAACGTGATAAAATGTTTCTATTTTATTTTTATTCATGTAAAAAGACAACGTCAATGCAAGACAGAGTGAGTTTGGGAGCCGTATACATATAGCACAACTAGAGTTCTCACAGCGTTGTGAGTTATCGTAATTTGTCTGCAGTATGGGAGCCGTTTATATATAGCCCCACTGGAGTTCTAACAGCGCTGTGAGTTGTCATAAATTTTGTCTGCAGTGAGGGGGACATTTATATATATAGTACAACTGGAGTTCTTACATTGATATTGATGTCCTTAAATGATCATAGGTGTTAATACGACGTAATACTATAGCAAAACATACCAAATAAGCGTTGTTATTCATGAAGGTATTGTGAAACCAAGGACAATAATAGATGTACGTGTTTTGTTTGTGAGGAAATTTATTATAAAGATAACAACACTATGTGGTTTGGTCGCTCTGGTAACAATGTCATCAATACCAGCTGTGAATGTCACTAGTATGCATCAATCGACAAAAGTTATACTTTTAGAACATATTCCTTCACATGTGGTAACGTTTGTTTTTTCCGACCGAACCGTTAGCTACATTTGAAATTAACCCCAGCAAAGAGCATTTTAGTATTTAAAGAAAGCGAACCAGATTTTTTTTTATGGTAAAACCCCACTACCTCGAACTCGGTTGACTCGAATATCCCTCATTCGTCGAACAGTTTGTTTGGTCCCGACCAAGTTCGTACATATCCTTTATAAAGTAACCCCGGAATAGTCGAACCGTTATTCCTCGAACAAACATTTGTCTCCAACTCTTCATGGTCGTAGTATTTTTCCCACCTCAATAAAAACAATCTAGGTAACAATGATAGTATCAATCGGCCATTGGCCAGTGTTCATGGATCGTTAATAAATGGTTGACAAAATACATTTTGTATGTTGCGTTATTGTCAAGTAAAAAGCTTGGCTGGATTGACGTTTCTATTTTTGACAAGTCGCTCGAGTCTTGTAATAGGTATAGAAACGGGCAAAAACCAGAGTATAGTAAACAGAAATAGAGTTTGTTTTGTGTGTGTCTTAAATGATATAGAAGATGAATTCCATTTTATTTCAAAATTTCCATTTTTGCCGATTTACACAGGTCCTTTAGTAATCCTTAATATATCCAACACATTAGTATGCATACATTGATTAAGTTGTTTTCAACAGAAAATAAAAAAGGAAATAGCTAATTTGGCAAAGTATCTAAGAATTGCCTATAGAAAACGACAAAATTTATTGAAAAGTTAGTCAGTGATATATGTATATGCCCTTGTTATATACTATCTGTATGTGTTTTATGTTACATTGCACGACTGAAGAGCTGTATACTAAACTTAAACTTGTATCTGGTATTGAATAGTTGACACTTGTTGATCAATAAATAGGTCAGTGAATCTCAGTGGCTCGTAATAGCCTCAGGACACAGTTGTAACAGTTAAGATAGTTGTTTGTAGAAAAGAAATGTATGATGTTTACGCCAAGATTGCATTCATACAACACCTGAGCTTTCTTTATGAATTAAAATACTACTCGAAAGTATTAATTTTTAAAAGTATGATATATGATAACAATGATTGAATCTGCATGGGTATAGAAAAGAGATAGAGAATACCAGAGACACATATTGTACATAGTTTGAAACCCATTCATATACACATTCATAACACGAGCATGCAAGCTCTCAAAACAGTACATGCTGTTACACTAACAACAATGAAATAATTATGTTTACATAATAAAATGCAGTCACATGATTTTGTCTTGACGTATACAAAATCGATTTTATAATATCTAATAGAGTGGTGCAGTGGGCTAAAACGGTAGGTCTTAATAATACACGAGTATCGACGTTTTCGTCTTCGGTGGTTCGAGTCCTGCAAGCATCACTTTTTTCATATTTTGATATTGTACAACGTGATTATTCGCTGTCAAACGTTTTTGAATTTTAATAGAGGCATCTTATATGTTACATAAGGAAAAACGTTCAGTTACATTTGACTATACTGACTCATTTATTTCAGGGGAAGAGGCAACACCAGACCTACCTGTTGTAGCAAAATAAACCGTTATGTGTGTTTATTGTCAAACGTTCTTTGGAAGTGACTTTCACCTCTATCTGCAGCTATACCTTGGTTAAGTCAATTTTCAAAAATCTCTCCCCTCCAGACAAAGATTCAAAGATGTCTTCAATACGGGGAAATGGATACTTCTCCAGTTTCATGCATGGATTATGACCTCGAAGTCACCACAAATGCGTATCTGTCCGGATTTCTTGAGTACCGGAACAATTGGTAAGGCCTGATAAAAAAAATCATGCTCATAGCTGCTATCGTTTGAATTATATAAAAGATATCGTGCTCACTTTTTATTTTTTTTTAGGAAAAAATATTAATCACGAAAAAAGAAAATCAACAAAAACAATTGTTCTTTCCACCTGTTTGTGAAAAGACCTAAACACACCTAACGTCACTGTACCCCATTTGGTACACTACCCCATTTGGTACAAAATTTGGACAAATGGCTCTTAAAGCCTCGCGAGTCGGTTCTGTGAATTTTGCTGTTATGACGTCACAATATAAACAGAAACAGTCCTTTAAACGTGATTTTTTGTGGTATGCGGCGATCCATATTGCATTTCAGACTACATCGAAATGGGTGGGTTGGCTGAAAATGTAAACAAGGTCTGGCCTCTCGCCATTCGACAACCTTCTTTTATTACCTTTTTATATGTTTTCCGGCACTATGGTCATTTCAAAGGGTTCTTCGTATGCCTAAAATTCTTCGTTTTCCTCGTTACATCGAAGGCAACTGTTTACAATGGAGCTGTATCCCTTTTTGTACCAAATGGTAAAACATTCTATAAATAGCTTGCAGATCCGTCGGAAAAAAACATTGTTGTCCACGAACGACCCAAAGGCAGTCTTTGTAAAAAAATCAACAAGTATCAAATGTATATTATTTGATATTGATAAAATCGTATAAAATATACAAAAAATGTACCAAAGGGGTACAGTGACGTTAGGTTCGAACTTTTGATACTTACATTACAAAGCCTACACTTTACGAATGTTTCCAACAAAGTTCTATAACTATACAGAATAATTAATTTGTTACACAATGTAAATTAAAGATATATATTATTATTTTCTTAACAAATGTCAAGTGAGCCTTTATCTAAGATTATAAGTAATGAATTGTTACAAACACATGTTGTACCGCGCTGCTGGTAAGAAGAATATTGTGTAATCGGTGTATTACGTAAATTTACTAACAGTTTGGAATCCCTGTCAATGATATACATGTACAGCTGTAGTAGCCCCTAAAGGCGAAGTATGCACGTGCCGTGTTGACACGTGCCTCGATTTGCTTGTTTGTTTTGTTGTTCTTGTTTTGTTTTTTTGTTTGTGACATTAAGATTTTATGCTGCAGGTGACTTCAAGTATATTAATATTTATATCATAATCTGGAACTGCAAGTATTTATATTTTAAATTCAAATGTAATTTACTGTAGGTGTAAATAACGGTATCCTACTGAGTCAATCTCGGGTTCCAGAAAAAGCGCATATTTTTGAAGTCTCGCTGAAGTCATAGCAGATATAGACTTCTGCGGGTGGAGTTACAGTAACTGACTTATGGTTTGTAGTCTGTAACAAAAATGAAACGACGCCCATGCAGCTTGGTTTGGAATTTCTGAAAACCCCAATATAGTCCAAGAGCTTCTTTCTCAATTTGTAAGTGACCCTTTCATCAAAGACTACCGTGTTGCGAGTGTGATAGGTAGTTTAGAATCATAATGTATGATGTGGGATAGCACAGCTTTTAAGCCATAGGATGAAGCGTCGCATACAAGCTTCACAGGCAGCTCTGAAATAACAGCTGTTCTGATGTAATGAGCTCCTTCACCGTAGTAAAGGCTTCTTTACAATCAGTAGTCCATTTCCAGACTATCTCACTTTGTAGTAATTCATTCATGGGTGCAACAACAGTAGATATAGGGTCCGGTAGAAACCGGCGATAGTAATTAACTAAACCCTAAGAACGAACGACGCTGTTGTACATCGTCCGGTTACAATGCATTGAGTACAGCACTGACCTTCTCTGGTGATTTCTGTAGACTTTATGCTGTTTCCGTAGTATGTCACTTTGTCGTTGTAGAACTCGCATTCGTCAAGTTTTGCTCTCAAGTTCTGCGATTCAAGTCTGTCCAGAAGAGTAATCAAGTTTTTAAAAAGTATTCATGCCATGCTCTTCCGCTGATGATGCATAATGTGAATGGTATGTTATGGAGTACTTAATCCATGGCTCTCTGTCATATAGCAGGGGATGAGGCAGCACCAAAGGGTAACGTAATAAACGTGTATGTGTCATCAATCTAGGTATGCATGGGTTAAGCAAATTTTCAAAATCTTTCGTCTCTAGACAAAGACGCAAATCTTTCATGTAAGTATTAATTGTGACCTTTTAGTCACCACAAATGCGTACCTGTCCAAATTTTCTTGAGTACCAGAACAAGGCCTTTTTTGCTGAAGATTTGGTAGGTATTCTGGGTAATTATTACATTTTTGTAGTAGCTATATTTGATGAAATCGGCTCAGTAGAATCTAAGAAAAAGCAGTTGAAGCATATTGTCGGCTTTCAAAAATTGTCTTTATTCATGTAAAAAGACAACGTCAATGCAAGACAGAGTGAGTTATCGTAATTTGTCTGCAGTATGGGAGCCGTTTATATATAGCCCGAATGGAGTTCTCACAGCGTTGTGAGTTGTCATAGTTTGTCTGCAGTGAGGGGGACATGTATATATATAGTACAACTGGAGTTCTTACATTGATATTGATGTCCTTAAATGATCATAGGTGTTAATACGACGTAATACTATAGCAAAACATACCAAATAAGCGTTGTTATTCATGAAGGTATTGTGAAACCAAGGACAATAATAGATGTACGGGTTTTGTTTGTGAGGAAATTTATTATAAAGATAACAACACTATGTGGTTTGGTCGCTCTGGTAACAATGTCATCAATACCAGCTGTGAATGTCACTAGTATGCATCAATCGACAAAAGTTATACTTTTAGAACATATTCCTTCACATGTGGTAACGTTTGTTTTTTCTGACCGAACCGTTAGCTACATTTGAAATTAACCCCAGCAAAGAGCATTTTAGTATTTAAAGAAAGCGAACCAGATTTTTTTTTATGGTAAAACCCCACTACCTCGAACTCGGTTGACTCGAATATCCCTCATTCGTCGAACAGTTTGTTTGGTCCCGACCAAGTTCGTACATATCCTTTATAAAGTAACCCCGGAATAGTCGAACCGTTATTCCTCGAACAAACATTTGTCTCCAACTCTTCATGGTCGTAGTATTTTTCCCACCTCAATAAAAACAATCTAGGTAACAATGATAGTATCAATCGGCCATTGGCCAGTGTTCATGGATCGTTAATAAATGGTTGACAAAATACATTTTGTATGTTGCGTTATTGTCAAGTAAAAAGCTTGGCTGGATTGACGTTTCTATTTTTGACAAGTCGCTCGAGTCTTGTAATAGGTATAGAAACGGGCAAAAACCAGAGTATAGTAAACAGAAATAGAGTTTGTTTTGTGTGTGTCTTAAATGATATAGAAGATGAATTCCATTTTATTTCAAAATTTCCATTTTTGCCGATTTACACAGGTCCTTTAGTAATCCTTAATATATCCAACACATTAGTATGCATACATTGATTAAGTTGTTTTCAACAGAAAATAAAAAAGGAAATAGCTAATTTGGCAAAGTATCTAAGAATTGCCTATAGAAAACGACAAAATTTATTGAAAAGTTAGTCAGTGATATATGTATATGCCCTTGTTATATACTATCTGTATGTGTTTTATGTTACATTGCACGACTGAAGAGCTGTATACTAAACTTAAACTTGTATCTGGTATTGAATAGTTGACACTTGTTGATCAATAAATAGGTCAGTGAATCTCAGTGGCTCGTAATAGCCTCAGGACACAGTTGTAACAGTTAAGATAGTTGTTTGTAGAAAAGAAATGTATGATGTTTACGCCAAGATTGCATTCATACAACACCTGAGCTTTCTTTATGAATTAAAATACTACTCGAAAGTATTAATTTTTAAAAGTATGATATATGATAACAATGATTGAATCTGCATGGGTATAGAAAAGAGATAGAGAATACCAGAGACACATATTGTACATAGTTTGAAACCCATTCATATACACATTCATAACACGAGCATGCAAGCTCTCAAAACAGTACATGCTGTTACACTAACAACAATGAAATAATTATGTTTACATAATAAAATGCAGTCACATGATTTTGTCTTGACGTATACAAAATCGATTTTATAATATCTAATAGAGTGGTGCAGTGGGCTAAAACGGTAGGTCTTAATAATACACGAGTATCGACGTTTTCGTCTTCGGTGGTTCGAGTCCTGCAAGCATCACTTTTTTCATATTTTGATATTGTACAACGTGATTATTCGCTGTCAAACGTTTTTGAATTTTAATAGAGGCATCTTATATGTTACATAAGGAAAAACGTTCAGTTACATTTGACTATACTGACTCATTTATTTCAGGGGAAGAGGCAACACCAGACCTACCTGTTGTAGCAAAATAAACCGTTATGTGTGTTTATTGTCAAACGTTCTTTGGAAGTGACTTTCACCTCTATCTGCAGCTATACCTTGGTTAAGTCAATTTTCAAAAATCTCTCCCCTCCAGACAAAGATTCAAAGATGTCTTCAATACGGGGAAATGGATACTTCTCCAGTTTCATGCATGGATTATGACCTCGAAGTCACCACAAATGCGTATCTGTCCGGATTTCTTGAGTACCGGAACAATTGGTAAGGCCTGATAAAAAAAATCATGCTCATAGCTGCTATCGTTTGAATTATATAAAAGATATCGTGCTCACTTTTTATTTTTTTTTAGGAAAAAATATTAATCACGAAAAAAGAAAATCAACAAAAACAATTGTTCTTTCCACCTGTTTGTGAAAAGACCTAAACACACCTAACGTCACTGTACCCCATTTGGTACACTACCCCATTTGGTACAAAATTTGGACAAATGGCTCTTAAAGCCTCGCGAGTCGGTTCTGTGAATTTTGCTGTTATGACGTCACAATATAAACAGAAACAGTCCTTTAAACGTGATTTTTTGTGGTATGCGGCGATCCATATTGCATTTCAGACTACATCGAAATGGGTGGGTTGGCTGAAAATGTAAACAAGGTCTGGCCTCTCGCCATTCGACAACCTTCTTTTATTACCTTTTTATATGTTTTCCGGCACTATGGTCATTTCAAAGGGTTCTTCGTATGCCTAAAATTCTTCGTTTTCCTCGTTACATCGAAGGCAACTGTTTACAATGGAGCTGTATCCCTTTTTGTACCAAATGGTAAAACATTCTATAAATAGCTTGCAGATCCGTCGGAAAAAAACATTGTTGTCCACGAACGACCCAAAGGCAGTCTTTGTAAAAAAATCAACAAGTATCAAATGTATATTATTTGATATTGATAAAATCGTATAAAATATACAAAAAATGTACCAAAGGGGTACAGTGACGTTAGGTTCGAACTTTTGATACTTACATTACAAAGCCTACACTTTACGAATGTTTCCAACAAAGTTCTATAACTATACAGAATAATTAATTTGTTACACAATGTAAATTAAAGATATATATTATTATTTTCTTAACAAATGTCAAGTGAGCCTTTATCTAAGATTATAAGTAATGAATTGTTACAAACACATGTTGTACCGCGCTGCTGGTAAGAAGAATATTGTGTAATCGGTGTATTACGTAAATTTACTAACAGTTTGGAATCCCTGTCAATGATATACATGTACAGCTGTAGTAGCCCCTAAAGGCGAAGTATGCACGTGCCGTGTTGACACGTGCCTCGATTTGCTTGTTTGTTTTGTTGTTCTTGTTTTGTTTTTTTGTTTGTGACATTAAGATTTTATGCTGCAGGTGACTTCAAGTATATTAATATTTATATCATAATCTGGAACTGCAAGTATTTATATTTTAAATTCAAATGTAATTTACTGTAGGTGTAAATAACGGTATCCTACTGAGTCAATCTCGGGTTCCAGAAAAAGCGCATATTTTTGAAGTCTCGCTGAAGTCATAGCAGATATAGACTTCTGCGGGTGGAGTTACAGTAACTGACTTATGGTTTGTAGTCTGTAACAAAAATGAAACGACGCCCATGCAGCTTGGTTTGGAATTTCTGAAAACCCCAATATAGTCCAAGAGCTTCTTTCTCAATTTGTAAGTGACCCTTTCATCAAAGACTACCGTGTTGCGAGTGTGATAGGTAGTTTAGAATCATAATGTATGATGTGGGATAGCACAGCTTTTAAGCCATAGGATGAAGCGTCGCATACAAGCTTCACAGGCAGCTCTGAAATAACAGCTGTTCTGATGTAATGAGCTCCTTCACCGTAGTAAAGGCTTCTTTACAATCAGTAGTCCATTTCCAGACTATCTCACTTTGTAGTAATTCATTCATGGGTGCAACAACAGTAGATATAGGGTCCGGTAGAAACCGGCGATAGTAATTAACTAAACCCTAAGAACGAACGACGCTGTTGTACATCGTCCGGTTACAATGCATTGAGTACAGCACTGACCTTCTCTGGTGATTTCTGTAGACTTTATGCTGTTTCCGTAGTATGTCACTTTGTCGTTGTAGAACTCGCATTCGTCAAGTTTTGCTCTCAAGTTCTGCGATTCAAGTCTGTCCAGAAGAGTTATCAAGTTTTTAAAAAGTATTCATGCCATGCTCTTCCGCTGATGATGCATAATGTGAATGGTATGTTATGGAGTACTTAATCCGTGGCGGCTCTCTGTCATATAGCAGGGGATGAGGCAACACCAAAGGGTAACGTAATAAACGTGTATGTGTCATCAATCTAGGTATGCATGGGATAAGCAAATTTTCAAAAATCTTTCGTATTCTGGGTAATTATTACATTTTTGTAGTAGCTATATTTGATGAAATCGGCTCAGTAGAATCTAAGAAAAAGCAGTTGAAGCATATTGTCGGCTTTCAAAAATTGTTCACCTTTGACCCAACAGCGAGAATTCAAAGCATTTTCGAAGTAATTCTCTGAAATACATCATTAAATGCCCAATAACCTGTTAATAGATCATGCCAATATCAGCTTTCGTTTGAAAGGTATAAATGCATCGTCCTTTCTTGGAAAATAAAATTCAAATCGGAATAGATAAAAAAAATAATAGTTCTTTTCACCTGTTTGTGAAAAGACCAAAAGACGGATAGAAACATCTGGGTTCTAAGTATGGATCTTTACACTGCATAGCCTACCCTTTACGATAAAGACATATAAATATTGATTTTTATACAGTGTATATTAAAGATAAACATGTTTATTGGCATTTTTTTAACAAATGCCAAGTGAGCCTTTATAAAGGTTATAAGTAATGAATTGTTACAAACACATGTTTGGATCACGCAAGTCGTAAGGCGAATGGTGCGTTATTGATATAGTACACGTACGTAAGATAACAGTTTGGAATCCCTGTCAATGATGTGCAGGTGGTAGCCCAAAAAGGCACAACGTGCACGTGCCGTGTTGACTCGTGCCTGGATTTGCTTGTTTGTTTTGTTGTTCTTGGTTTATTTTTTGTTTTTTGTTTGTGACATTAAGACTTTCATGCTGCAGGTGATTTCAAATATATTTATGTTTTGTTACTTTGCTTTATTGTTGTTGGGGTTTGTTTTTTGACATTAGGATTTTATTTTGCTGATGTCTTCAAAAATATTTAGTAGAAGTACTCGTTGTCTACAAAATGTATGAAAAACTTAAAAGACTGACGCATCAACGCCAGGTATTTGAATCGATTTAAATCTCTACAATGTAAATTTGGTCTTTTGGTTTGGTTTGGTTCGTTTGTGTCTTACGTCCTATTAACAGCTTTGATCATTTATGGACGTGCCAGGTTTTGGTGGTTGAAAAAATCCGGAATTCCCGGAGAAAAACCACTGACCTACGGCCAGGACCTGGCGACTGCCCACTGTAGGTCTCGAAACCGCGACCAAGCGGTGGAGGGCTAGTGGTAGCAGAATGTAAGACGCCTTGACCACTTGGCCAACGCGGCCTTTTGACCTGTACAATAATGTTCAATATGCATATACATGTATATAGAGTATGTTTAATGATTCTCTGTTGGAAGCCATATATATCGACATTTTTCACGAGTGCGAAGCACACATGAAAATATCGGTATATTCTGCTATACGAGTAAAATATATATGGAATGCAACGGGGAAAACCCTTATGTTTTCTATATATTACAGTTTCAAAGTAATAAATCGCAAATATTGCAGCATCAGAAAAGTGCGGGAAAAAGAAGCTTTATATGTGATGCCAGATCCTAATGACATCACGCTTGACAACAAGTCAGAGCGCCATTAATATTTTAACATGAAACTGAAAATCTACGCAGTAACGAATAGAACGTACCGTTATGATTTGATAATGCTAAAAGCTATATGTGATGAAATAAAATTTCGTATATGTTCACTGCAATGGTGAACATTTTCTAAACATACACACTTAGCTTCCTGTCTGAATAGAATCGCCTCTTTTTCATTCATCAGTTGCCTGCTTGTGTATGAACGTATATCTCTATAGGACTCGCACAACTAAATAATTTACAATATGTTATTACTAAGCTTTTGAGCTAATAGCTTTAGTATTTGAAGTTCAACGCTAGTGACAACTGTCTAGATTCAAAGATACATAACTGACAAAGGCTCCAAAAGAAGATGCGTCAATAGTAGTCGCAGACTAATGAGTTTAGTGGCATATAAGAGCGCTACATGCGTCTGCTTTTGACAACCGGACGTTTACAAGCTAAACCAGTGAAGTGGGACGGGAACAAGTCCCTGACTTTTGACCCCATATCAATCCGCCATCACATATTTTTTACTAAAACTAAGTTTTTCTAAAGTTAAATATCTATAGAATTCATTCAATGCGAAATATGTCACCAATTACCCATTTAAATTACTCAGAGGCGCTGTATTCAACCGGAACAAATATTAGTTAGGGATTACAATAGTTTGAAACACTTGCTTATTAGCTTATTTAGTTGTCTGAGTCCTATAGAAGAGAGCTGTATTTACCGTCGTCTGCCCGTGGTTGAGGGAAGGTAACTCATATAAAGCTCTTAACGGAAGGAAGATTGAAAAGAAAAGAAATAACACTCTTTTTTTGTGGATATATATGCGGCGTAGGTTTGTCGATTTTTACTTCAGAAATACTTAAGACCGATAAACCCACACTTTATACGAAAGGTTTAAATCTTATCAGCCTACAACTTGTTTGGCCAGATTACGCTCTGCCAGGTCTCCGAATCGAACTAGCACGAACAACTCAGAGCTAAATGCGTATAAATAAAATTTCATGTAGATAAGCATCTATTTGCATATATTTTCAAAAACAGGTCGACAATATAGTTTGTTATGTCTCGTCTTTATAACAGGGGGTCAGATTGGATGATATTGATCACATGACCGGGGATGTGATCAATACAGTCACCCAATCATCCTCGATTGATTTCCTGAAATTAATCATAGTCACGAAGATGAAACAGAACAATAAGACAAAAAAGAATACAATCAGGGTCCCGCGCCATTATTGTCATCTGCTTTATTCAGCCGAGACGTATGTCTTGCTTTTTTTTCAAGAGAGGCCCCGAATAAGGAAAATATAACCGTAAGGAAACTCGAGCGGATGTGGGGAACACGATGTTTCTTTTTCCCTATCGTTTGATGGATATAATTCAATCAGACAAATTTAAATAGATTAGATGAAGTCAACAAGTACCTGATCTAATTTTTCATTTCTAATATACCATTCTTGGTTCTTCACCAAGATTTGTATCTCATATTTTTCAAAATGAAATAGTACATCATTGTGTCGAGCTGGTGATCCAATACCATATTACGTGCGATCAAGTTAACCAGCCCTATCCGTCTCGGTGAAATGCGAGTGCGTTATATGCTATCCACTGCTCCACCCGATCGCGACCACACCATAACTTAATATTTACATTTTACTGACCTTGAACTCAGTATGCCAACTAAAGAGTAGTCTATAAAGTTGGTTTCAAACCCAATTGAGGTTTGTACTTAAACAAAACAGGAATAAATGCTTACTAATCACAGACGACATATATTAATTGAAGACCACAGAATGTCCTAAGATAGATGTAAAGTACCATAATAGATTGACGTCATCCGTTAATCGGGACTTATATAGGCCTATTATCTTGCCCCAGTTTTAGTTGCCTAAAGTAGCATTGTTCAGATGTAGCATGCAAGGCGGTTAAAAGTATTAATTTCATACAACGAGAATTAATCAGAAAATGTTCTCATTTGTCATCTGAAACGGCTCTATAGCCTTTTGTGCGGATGTACACACTCCTTCACTCCCGCGTTTGCTTGTGCATGTATTCATCCGCGCAAACGATCTATGCATATCGGATAGGTTGTTTTTTAAACATGAATTTAGTCCTATGTGTTTTATAATGATAACACTTGTAATTAAAAGAATTAAGACTTATTTTCGTATTCAACAAGTGATTAATGAAAAAGGAAATAACTAGTGTAAACTGATGAGAGCCGGAATAAAATCGATGTGCATAATGGGGATTGACGTCATTGCTTTAATCATGTATGCTCGACTCTAGTGTTTCTTTTCTGTAATATCTTTAGTCAAAAAGGTCTTCAAAGAGGATATTTGAGTGTCGTTCTAAAATAAATGTCAATACATTCACATTCTATACTGGTCGCCAGAAACCTACTCTCTCATGTCCCAAGCTGACGTTATTTATGTTACAGTTTTTGTTCCCGTGAGTCAAGTAACATTGTTATATTTAACTGGAATTCATTGCTTGATGTAAAAAGATCTTAATGAAAATTATCGTACTTGAAAAGACTGAAGTACTAATATTTAACACATTTTTAAGACGTAATTACAATTCACCAAGAACCAAAATATGCCCCCTATCTAATACTAGGTATGAAATTGTTAAAAAATACGCGAAGCCTCAATAGGCTTATTCCGCATGAATGTACCAATTTGAGTAGATTTTTGTTTTATTTCGCAGTGGAAAAATACCACGCATAGCCATAATATAGTCTACTACTGTACTGATCCCAGAGGAACAGTATCGGATACACTGGTCGCTTTTTTTAAATGAAAAATCAAATATATCATATAAAAGCTTTCAAAATTATAATTTATTTCATAAACCAGAACTAATAAAAAAATGTATTTTACTTTTCTTACACAAAGTGTTAAAAAACACTTCAGGGAAATCCCTTACAGTTTACATGGATTGTGACGTCAACAGTAAGTATTTCATAAACGGTTTGACCTAAAAACTAGAAGTGTGAATAATAAAGGAAATATCAATATTGGTGTAAATTATATTGCATGAAGCTATCAATTATATAGACTGAACCGTTAGAAAAACGTTTTTTTATGTTTTTATAAAATTATTTTATTTTTTTGCAAAATGAAATTATGGCTAAAATCTCTTATGATTCCCGAAAGAAAAAAGCCTATTTAAAATTTCTTTATATATATATATTCGCTAATGTTGTAACAAAATATGCCGATAATTAGGCAATTTATGATAAAGAATGGAACCATCTTATAACATGTAAGATAGTGGATATCAATAGGGGGCAGCACTTTGGTCAAAAGTACATTTGGTCAAATCTAGCGATTTGGGTAACACCGTGCAGTGACTGACAGAGGGGCTGTTGAATTGTAGATAGTGCTCTAGGGCTATCCATCTAGTGGCGACCAGGTTAGTTATGGATGCCATAGAACGAGAGTGTGACTCAGAGAAATGCTCCCAAAGATTTGAGAGAAAGAGAGAGTCTGCTCCAGTAGGGGGCAAGTCCACATGTGTTGTCCGTTTGTTATGTACAGAAACATTGTATAACGCGTCGCTAGGAAACAGCACTAGGTACATGTGTTCTTATTGGTATCAGGTTTTATAATGCGTACTGATTATCGGCATTTCATAAAAGGTCAAAGTGCTAGATATGTCGTGTATGACGCTGTGAACATGTCGCTATATACCACCTGCCATTGTGTTAATTATTTCTTGGGTTTTTTTTATTACCTCAGTAAAGCATGGCCTCCACGACCTAATTTCCATCAGGTTATTTCAGCGTTTGTTTTGATCGAAGGTCACCATAATGTCTTTTAGATCCTAGACAAGAGGGAGCTCAAAGTCCCCACTAAGTGCACGATGTAAGGTCTAAGCTCAGTTAAAATACAATAAGGATAGGGCGGCAAGTTCAACCATAAAATCAGATTCCCAGATGCACATCATGTAGGATCTAATGAGTATCGATTGCCAGATGATCTAGTTCCATCTCACGTGAATTCCAAAACGAGGCTAGCTACATGTGATATATGTACCTGTAGGCAATGCACATAAACACGGATTCAGATCATCTTAGAACTTATGATAAACTCATAATGTCGCTCCTCCATTCTAACATTCTAAGAACGTGCATAAGCCTAGCGATTGGTCAGTTTGTTTTACATAAAACAAATCAAGTAGCTAACCTCGTACTTTCGAATTTGCCATGACATATTCCATCGATGCAGAGACCGTAAGTGAGCGCAACCCCTGGAATTACGAGGAGGATATCAATTGTTTTTAAGAATCTGATTGTTATATATATATATATCAATATGTTTGCCTGTTTGTCTACATTTTAATTTTTTAAGACTTTCCGTAACATTTTGATAATTACCACAGTCATGTGGATCACATTCACATCAATGCGTCGGATTTCCTTCACAAGTTTTATAGTTTGTCTGTACGAGAAAGGTGTTATAACCCTAACCAATCAGTGTAACGACCTCTAAATCATCTTTCATTGAACAAATGTTCGTACTTATATGAATAAAAGGTCACACGAACTTGTCAGCTAACTGACGCACACGGTATCGGAGACAAGTATCCAGCCACGTGGGTTTTCTCCGGATATTGCGGTTTTCATCCTACAAGTACATTAAAACTCCGTCCGTGCTTTGATGTGGGTCACTAATGGTGATTGATATACGTTGATAGAACTTGATCACAATTTTAATTAATTAATCGCCATACAACTAGGTCATCTTCCCCTAAGTTAAGGTTTAATGTCAATGAGTACCTTTTTTTCAATGTCGATAAAGTACTTGGTTTTGCAGCTTCAACGATTAATTAACGTGCGGAAGTTCCGTGAGTGTTAATAAGATATGACCCATTTATTCGTCTTTGCAACCTCTGCTGACTAAGGATTCTTATTACTGAAACTTATTAGAAATATTTTCATCTCCGATGGTAAAATTTGAAAGTTTTCAAAAAACCAGAAATAGAAAACCTAGGTGACAACAACCGCTTTTCGATTTCAAAATCGGTAAAATATGGAAAACATGAAGAAAGGAAAGATTAACATGGGTCACTTGAACACGTACACAGATAATAAGACCAGGTATTCGGAGGGGGTAAGCTTCTATTGCTTCATCCACGACACCAGCCATGTACACTTCCGTCAAACCTAAGTAATGTCATGTCCTCATAGCGAGCACCGTGGTAGTGACAACGAAACAAGACGACACACTAATAAGCATAATACAAAGCATCGACTTGCATATCACCAAACAATAACATATGTCCCTATAATGATAATTCCGACCATAAAACTTCACATGCAGCTGGCGACATAATTATATCGAGAAAATCATGATGGTTAAACATGCTAAAGTGAAGAAGTAGAGACGATGATATCGGGAAAGAGAAAGATTATGATAGGAAAATCGATATATTACTACTGTATAGAGAGTCGCCCCTGTTGACATGTTGTACAATGTAAGTAAAGATCTGTTCGAAAAAATACTTCCCACCAATTCATCAAAAATACTGTCAACCAGGAACTTAATCGTTCTCACGATTTCATCTTCCGTTTAATTCATTTATACTTTTGTTGTGATAAAAAAATCTTCCAAGTATAGTTTACAACTATATACATATTCTCAGGTGTTGAGAATTTTGGTAGAGAATTTTTTTTTTACACGTTGTTGAGAATTTTTGTTTTACATATATATATATACATATGTATATCGCCGTTAGCCTTTCTTGCAACAGAAAAGCGTTCATGATAAGAGATTGCAGACGTTCCTTCAGTTTAGTGTACATAATTATAATAGTTATAATTCGAGGTCTTTATTAACCGCTTTATCACAACCTAGTTGGTAGGTCGTCTCAAACCGGTTCACAAATTAGGGGTAGGTGTGGCAGTGTTAAATTTTTAATTAAAACAAACATTTTTGAGAGGAGGATGGTCAAGATCTTTTGAATTCCAAATCCACATTCAACTAATGACACTTTAGGATAACAGTACAACTTTAACACTGATTCAATGATACTGAGAACGGCATAAAGGGGTTTCGATGATGGCGTAGTTGAGTAGCAAGAAGAGTCCTTTTCGGAATCCAATACAAACGGGGCAGGTCCTTATCATTCATTGGTGATCAAGGCTATTTAAACACGGAAGCAGAAATACATTTGCTTGTAGGATTTCGTTTTTCGAGGGACTCGTAATTCTGAATACGTAACTGGCTCCACAAAGTGCAAATCCCAAGTAGAAATTATGTTTAACAATATGATTCTCTACATACGTACTGGGATCACACCTAATGAACATGAGTGTCATTATGAAATTGACGTGTGGTACATGCGTCATGGTCGTACCGTATTCCATAGTGTGGTGACAATGTGTGTGTGTGTCAATGAGAATTATCTCCACTCGTCAGCAGACGAACATGTTTCCATGGTAACCAATATCCGTTTCAGATATATATATCAACAGATGCTGTACTCGCAATACTCGAACGTTCTACGTGGAAAGCATAGTTTTGTGGCCAGACGCTTCTTTTACAGATTTATTTATCTTGTGATGAAAGTTCGGCACTGAGTATATCAACAAGTACGTACAAACTGTTGTATTTTATTGATTGGTTCATTATAAAACGTAATATTTGATGACATGCAATTGATTCTGCAAGAATCTGAAGATTTGTTATGATTATTGCTAGATTAACGTGAAACCCTACACACGTACAGCGTAGCGGTCATCAGTTATAACGGAGAATATTGCTAAATGGAAATCAAAGCAGTATACAATAAGCTTAATATTAAATCAATACATACGTTACAAGTAAATAAAAAGGATAGAAGAAGGCAAAACAAAATTGACGACAACATGATGAAATGGTCGCTTAGGGATTAAGATTTATTTTAGGAAAAGTAACAAATTTTTATTATAGTCCGTTTACATATACGCTTAGCGTTCCAATAAAACTGTTACTGGGCATTGCTCTACTGTAATTCATAGCGTGCATCCTATCGGTACGACAGAAAAGGAATCATGGACTGTTTTGTTAACCTCAATATCAAAATGTACCGTCATCGACAACTCCTGCTATATGTGTTAAACCGCATAATAGGAATTGTCCTTTTAACAATAACTGATATTTGTATGATTGATGGTTTGTGTGTTGCTTAATTAGCTGCTTATACAGTGAAAGTACTTACTTCAGGACTCACACAACTAAATCATTCACTATATGTTATTACAGAGCTTTTGAGCAAATAATTTTCATATTTGAAGTTCAACACTAGTGGAAACTGTCTAGATTCATAGATACATACCTGACAAGGGCTTCAAAAGGTTCTGTTGGCGGGTTTAATGGCATGTAAGAGCGCTACAAGCTTCTGCTTTTGACGACCGGAAGTTTACAAGCCAAACCGGTGAAGCGGGAGGGAAACACCTCTTGAATTTTACCCCATATAATCCGCCATCACATATTGAACTCTGCTAAAACTTTACATTTTCCCAAAGTTAAATATCTTTAGAATCATTCAATGAAATATATAACAACATTTGCCCATTTTAATTACTCAGAGGCACTGTACTTAACCGGAACAAATTTTAGGTAGGGATTTCAATCGTATGGAACACTTGCTTATTGGCCGATTTAATTAGTGGTGCCAGTTCTTTAGCGGACTATTTCTTTTTTTTTTGCGTTTTATTGATTTTTGACAGATTAGCGTAATGAAGAACTAGCTCACTCAAAATGATTTAATCAGGAACTTAAAGTAGCGCATTCATACTTTATAGGAAACACGTTTTTTTCGCGTCCATTTTTTGTTTGGTTTGTGACGTGTCAGTTCACTTGAATATCCCCATCCGTTCCTGTTACACAGCTGTTGTCCTGATGTGTTAAAGTTAATATTTTTGATTTCCATTTTTGGCCTCTAGCATTATCGATGAGCCAAGAAGAATGAAACAGTCATATAATGCACTGAATTACACTTTTGGCGTACTGTATATATTCTCAAATGTAGAACGCTGTAGGTACGTTCACGTGTGTTTTGTCCAATGTTTATCTGTCCACAAAAGATTTATGCAATTTGTGCATTATCCAGAAACAAAGCAATCAAAATAATAGGATATATGTAATATTGTCTTTCTATTTATTTCAGAGCTGGAAAACCGCCTAGCCGTTGCTCTTAACAAAGAGCGAGGAACTGAAAAACAATAAAGAGTTATTTCATCTGCTGGTCTGCAGTGTAGACATTACTCAAAGAAAACAGTTCAAAATCAGCACCAAATAATGAGCAGATACAACGGGTCTTCTTGGCCGATCCGAAGCACTAAAAGAGACACACACATGCGATCGTTACGAAGAAGAAACTCTTTGACGGGGAAACGCCATTTTGGATTTGCCGATAGCAATTCGGCCTTGAAAGTTCCATATACAGAATGCAACATAGCAGAACCGTTATCCCCAAAAGCAACCCGCATCAAGCTCACCCCGCCTCCACTGGTCCATCAGAGTTCTCCCGTTATGCAGATAAAAAAGAAGAAACGTTTACCAGATATCAAGGTATCTGCTTCTTCAGATAGTGCAACGTCTTCCTCTTCGGTTATCAATAACGAAGACAGTGCCATCAGCAAATCGACAGACATCCAATATGCTGTCAAAACAACGTCCAACCAAAATGGATCAAATATTATCAGACGAGAAAATTCCCAATCCTCAGAAGTTAGCATAAAAACTAGTACATGTACAACACCCGATTTCTTAGAGTATACTAGTGAAGACACCGACTTTGGCTTCCAAGATGTGGACTTAACAATCGACCCAAGTTCTATATCCGTTTTCTTTGATTAAACATCGATTACTTTTTGCTACATGTACCATAGAAAGTTTTCCATGTTAAAAAATAGTGTTTTCATGGATTCTGCATTTCATGGGGGGGGGGGGGGGGGGGCGGAAAAGCACTCCTAACGGAAAATACAGGGGAGAATTATTTGTTTTAATTCCAATTGAAAATTGATTATATGCTATGCATTAACATTAAGCGAATACTCGAATACCCCTATTTTGTGTACTTTACACCATACACATCTAGGATTTAGAATTATACTTTTAAATCTATATTGATAGAAAATATTTTTTACATAACTGTTGTATAATAAATAAAGTTTAATTTTAAAATCAACGTTGAGTTTTTGTAGTTTTAACACTTTGCTGTCTCAATGCATTAATCTGCATTATTTTGATATATTTAAGAATTTGTATCTTGTTAAAGAGATTTCTCCATCTGCCGAAGGATCAAAATCTCAGCAAGCACTTTATCTAAGTCGAAGCTTTAAACAAACATTCATTATTACAAGCCACCAACAGTTGTATCTGGGAATTGTTACTGATTTTTACATACCTTTATATCTTTGGAGGATGATTGTTACACGTACAAGTGGTTGCACCTTGAAATTTGGTAATATATACAGTAAGTCAAAAACATAATCGCGCTGCATCATACAGCTGTTTCGGCATTCAAGGACTCATAGATGATGCTAATGATAAAAAAAGTTAGAAATCCAACGGTCTAAACTACTGTTGAACAAGAGGGGGTATGGGGCAGGTGCGTAAACCCCCAAACCCTCTTAACTATGATTTTTCAAATTTAGAGGAGCACTTGTCAATTTCATATTAAACAAGTACTAATTGTAATGGGGGACCATTACAGAAGTCCCTATAAAACTGCCCCCAGTTGAGAAAATACACCTACATACCGAATTTGAGCAAAATCGACCAATATTTAATTTCGACCAATCAAATGCCGTTACGGCCATCGTGGATGCGCAACTGAGATATATATATATATATAAAAAAAAGAGAGTCTTGCACAGCTAGGAACACGCCCCAATACTCATGTGAAGTTTCATTGGAATCCAACAAATTGTTTCTAAGAAGAAGAAGAAGAAGAAGAAGAAGAAGAAGAAGAAGAAGAAGAAGAAGAAGAAGAAGAAGAAGAAACGGAGTAAAACCAAAAACCAAACCAGTCAGTCTTCCATTCAAGGTTGTAGCAGACGTCGGGGACTAAGTAATCTTACAGCAGAGTCTACCACCTTGAATCTTGATAGATGATCGCAACACATACAAACACATGTGTTGCACCTTTATTAAAACAAAATGAAAGATATCGTGCGGCAGCAAAATGGTAAAATGTATTGCTGTTGATGTTGATGTCAATCCTCTTTAATCTGCAAAGAATGCGATTGCAATTTTGTATTGATCTGAAACCAATCGAACGACTAGCCTTCGATTTTGACAAATTTTAAGAGTGTAGCCAAGATATGTATTTCAAATTGTAACCCTGAGATTATACAGATGATCTTTCGGTTGACTGCTGTTCCCATGGTGATCGATGCGCTGTATGTAGCCGCTGACCCCTGAACCTGTAAGGTACACGAACTTAGCCATCTTTAACGGTCAACTTCCTGTGAACTTGGAAATGTTTCGACGTAGGAAATATTTTGTGGGATGGATGTTTTTGAGTACAATGTCAGCTTTAACGCTTTAACATAAATGATATTCAAAGCGAGTAAGGGGGACAACAAAATGAATTTAGTTTGGAAGATATATTTTATTTGTATCGTTTTCCTTGTAAATACAAAAGCGATTCATACGGATAACAATAATGTTTTGGAAATGCGCAAAATTTACATATTCAACTGTTTAGATTTATAATGAAAATTAATAATGTTCATCGAAGCTAATTAAACGATTGTTATGTCTATGAATTGTTGCATGTTCATACTTGTCGTACAGTTGTGGGATTGCACAACGCTACACCATGTATGGCGTGCGCACCATGGGTGCACGAGGAAAAACTAAGATTATAACGGGAGCACAATGTGTAGTTACAGTTTTTAATAATTCAGTCAAAGGAATCGATCAATGACAGTCAAAGAAAGATAACTCCCGTTTAACATCGTTTGGATTGTCAAGTTTTAACTAGTCTCGTGCAACCAGACGATTGATCACTTGTTCGACGTACATGTAGCTTACATAGACAACAAGAGTCTCGTTGAACGAGACTAAGATTTAACAGGCAATGGCGGACTACTCGGAAAAAAAGAACAAGAACAAAACAAAATCCTTTTCATCGGTTATTAATTTGAATGTAAATTTTATGGATTAAAACATTTTTATTGAATAATTTGGCTACTTTATCTAAATAGACAAAAACAAAGCATTCTGTAAAAATAAAAGGAATTGACCCACGCCGTCCGACCGGGGGTGTTTCCGTGTATGTGATTTTATCAATATTTTTCAAATTCTGATGAAATGAATAAAATAATAGCAGTAATAATAATTAGTTAATGTATTTGCGTTCATATAAACTATTAGCAAAGTCTGGCTGTTTTTTCCAGTATGCAACAGCAACCTAATCAAAACATTTTTAGAAAGAAAGTAAAATAAATGCTCCGATGCCGGGAATTGAACCCGGGCCGTCTGGGTGAAAACCAGAAATCTTTTTTTTTTTTCTTTTTTTTCTTTTAAATAAAAAAAACCAGAAATCCTAACCACTAGACCACATCGGATATATACAATGCCATGTGTATACTTACTCAGATGGTTGGTTGGTTTCTACACTTACTCAGTACAATTGTTACATATCGTACGATATTCTATAGGGGTTAACATGTGTACATCGAGATGTTTCGATAATGGTGTTTAAGTCTTGCATATGGAAGAGCATTAGACTCACGTAGAATTTGTTTTAGAGTTACTTGATAACTGGAAATTTCGATATACTCAATATAATTCATTACTTTAGAAAATAGGTTTTAATATCACACAAAGATATTGCACTTGTGTTTACTATAACAAACAATTTTGCTACATGTATCTACATCCATTGGCTACACGTTCCATAAACATGTATTATCCAAAACAAATTTATCACCTAGTATTAATTATCGCAAATGTATCACATATGTATTAAATATAACAAATGTATCACACATGTATTAAATATAACAAATGTATCACACATGTATTAATTATAACAAAAGTATCACATATGTATTTACTATCACAAATGTATCACACATGTAACAAACCGAAAATCTCATTGTTGCTCAATTTTACATTTATATGGAAATACATTCGAATGAGTTCATCCTTATTTCTCTTTTATGAAAGTCACTGTCCAAATTAACCGAACTAAATACCAGGGAATTTCTGGTTATTATCTCGAAATTTCGAATAAATCAGCCTCTATTTCGAGATTTTATCTTTGTTTTGTGAGAAGTCTGTGCTTTAATAACATTTTCGTTATGGAGAGACAACTACAAATGTTGCTCAAACATTGGTGGGGGAAACGTGAAGATAAAATTTCAATGTGACTAAAATATTGAACCCGGGCCGTCTGGGTGAAAACCAGAAAGCCTAACCACTAGACCACATCGGACATATTAAATAGTCATGTCATGTGTGTACTTACTAATTGTTTATACATGTAAGTGTATACATGAATATATGTACATGTATAAAATCGATAATGTTGCTGACTTAAGGTATTTAATAAACATTGTATCTTTGAAAAAAATGATATATCTTCTAATATTGACCAAACAAACGTTTGTGTTTTCGAGATATTACTTAAATCCATGTCATTCGTACTTGATTTAATGAACCGGAAAGAGGAGGTATATGTAGTATATGTACCCATATACATCACATGTATCTATATAATGGACTTCGAACTGGAAATAAATCGTTCTTCTGCCCAACATTAACAACATAAGATGCTTGTAATAACGGAATTACATTACATATGAGGAACATACAAGGAAAAGAAAACCAAAACAATTTGTTCCGATGCCGGGAATTTGTTTGATTTATTTCATCGAAAGTCTTTAATTGCACATCATTGTTTTATTTCATTTCAGATATCAGGTGATGACTATGGCATAGCAAAATCAAAGGCGCTATGTGTAGCACCTTGTGGATGAGACGAGAAGATTAGTTAGATCCTTTAATGTACATCAAAAGAATCTCGCGGTCGCCTAACGGTAAAAATTGACAGGCTTTGAAGTCGGGCGTCACTCCTTTGTAATCTTCAAAGGACAAGTATCAGCCTAATGATTGGAAAGGTGTTTTTTTTACCTGACATCAATCGAATAGCTACTGTAGCAGTCTGTCTTCAAATTTGCTATGACATATTCCAGGGGTGTAGAGAGCGAAAGTGAGCGTAACCCCTGGATATCGAGGATGTTAAAAGCAAGATACGGTATTTATAAAACAAAATACTGTCATGATTATTACGATGTCGTAGTTTATAGGATATCATACCAGATTATATTAGATTTACAATGTACGATGTCATACATCTAAGAAATACCGCATAATACAATGAAGTTTTTTCTAGTAGTAGAGCATAGCGCAAGCAATAATATATTGTAGTAGCTAAAATATACGATGAAATATATAAAAGTAGCTAAATAATACGATGAAATATATTGTAGTAGCTAAAAATACAATGAAATATATTGTAGCATAGTAAGAAACCATGAATGAAAAACACTGACAGAAATGGCATTTAGTATCTTTGATAATACAATACAACGACATCAGTTAATAGTACATACTAATACAGATTGATGACATAAATTGTGGTATAGGTTACAACATTGGCAGTTTTATATCATATGTAACTTATGAAGTTTCCACTCGCACCTGAGTTTATGACTGCCTGGATCATTAAGAAAAAATATAGTTAATTTATAACAATGCTCATAAAACTACATACATCTGTTTTCCTCGTATGTAAAAATATTTATAATAACATTTTGTGGAGTGAGAACATCCGCCTTGCATCAAACGTTGGTGGGGGAACGCTTAGATAATATAACACACAGAGAATTACCCTGCCTAGCTACTCCTTTTGATAAAGAAACTTCTCAATTAAAAAATTAAAAACAAAAAAACATTAGTCTTCTTTTCAGTAGGTATTTCTACGATTTAAAATAAAAAAAAAAACGAACTCTTACCTAGCAGTGGCTGTATTTTTTCAAGTCCTGCAACAGAAACCTCACATTAAGCAAGAAATTGAAAGATTTCGAAAGTTGATAAAACCACGTCTAGTAAACACAACTTACGGTATTGTAAAACAGTGATGCATATGCATATGAAATAATGATAAAAGTAGCCTTTTTTCTGACACAGTACTATTTTCTACCATATCATATTTTTTATCATACAATACTGAAAAACATAAGTAAAATAAATGCTACGATGCCGGGAATTGAACCCGGGCCGTCTGGGTGAAAACCAGAAA